>NW_027271573.1:0-237500 GCF_040938485.1 Diadema antillarum | reverse complement strand
TTATAATCTAAGTAATCTGATGTGTCATGATATAGCGCAATGACATATAATGCCAATCTTTTGAAATATCACCTTTGTATACACAAATCAATTCAATTCAATACAAAAATCTAATCTAACATCATCTCATCAACAAAAATACATCATTAATCAAAAAACATATATAAATAAATTCTTGTATCAAACTGCTGAAATACAATGACAATATTTTCTCATCATTTAAAGCATATTAATTACAAACAAAATATCATTATAGATATAGACATATACATGTATGTATAATATAACATGTTCATATGTATATTTCATTGTATATGTATACATACACTCACATTCACACACCCACATACATACACACACACATATTCACACACCATGACACACACACACACACACACACACACAACTACAGTTAATATAACACTTTCTAAATCAATATATCATATATTTTTATATTACCAAAGTATAATAATCTTAACAACTGCCAAAATATATCAACTTCAAATTAGATATATAAACAGCAATAACATTCTATAAATTACCTGGGACGTGTATAACATGACGTGATGACATGACGTGATATATATATAATTATATATATATATATATATATATATATATATATATATAATGAATTGGAAGTATACAATTACACACACACACACACACACATATAGACCGACAAATGAAAATAAGATACATGAATATGCTTTGACTCACTCAATCCTCTCGAACAAAAACAAGAGAACTAGGTAAGTTCCAGAAGTTCCGTATTAAACGATCATATCGAAATGATGATTCAAAATACCCCCAAACGCTAAAAACGATGAGAAGGAGCCCGTTGCTTGTTAAAAAAAAAGGGATTAGATGATGCCAAGTGATCGTTTGGAAAAGAATAATTACAGTTTGCTGTGATACCTCCAGGGCTTGCACACTATGGATGCAGAAGGGCTACCCACTCGTAACTAGAGTCCACCTGTTTCATGTACCGCCGCGACGTTGCAAAATCGCAACTTTGGCATGAAATCGGTTAAATGGGGAAAACGACAGTGTCAGTTTCAGCACACTGAGGAGCTATACCAACAGGGGTCAATCAGTTCGTATTCCTAAATCCTTGAGGGGGGGGGGGAAGCACATCGATGTATACGGCATGCCGACATAATCATTTCTGACCAGGGATAAAGATGGGCTATAATGCCACATTACAGAATGATGCATTTAAAGCTGAATGATGCATTTAAAGCTGAATGATGAATCTGCTGGAAAAGAGACTGCGATATCAAGGCGGATTCACTCGAGAGTTAAGGCTAGGACTAGCGTAACGAAATGTATCTTAACTCTTCTCTTTGGTCTACGTATCAATTATTGTTGTATAGTCGGAATGTTGAATCTCTGTCATCATGAAAGAGCAGAACGTGAATGATCCTATCATTTTGTCACAATGAGTGGGCTGGGGTGTGTGTATGATATTGTTCGGAAGTGATTCAAATCCATCGCATCCACCGGTAAATAGTAGGCCAGCCAAGACGATTTTTTTTACTTTGGACGGCAAAATTTGTTAATGCTAAGTTTTCCAGCTGAAAGTCTTGCAAAAATACTCAAGTTTAGCGTACGGCCGGATGTCAAGCGCGTTTTTGCCGAAAAATGTCTTTTTTAGCACAAAATTTGAAAGAATGTAAAAAATCACGATTTTTATTTTTTTACCGAAATAAGTAATGGTTGATAAGTACCTTTCAAACTAGAAATGTGTTATCTTCCATTTCAAGTTTAGAACCTGACTAATATGCATTTGAATGTAGAATTTTTACACGCACATATATGGCGCAATGAAACATAAAAACTTGATTTACTCAAAATTGTACTTTGTAAAATCTACCAATATTTCAAAGTTTTTTTAAACTACCTAAATCAATCTATTCAAAAGTTTTTATTATTCCGAAATATAATATATATTCTGATATCTTATGCAGCAAAGAAATTACAAGATAAGGCGAAAGATAACTCGTTTTATGTTATCCTAAATGGGACGATGTATTTTTACCGGACGCGCATTTTGAATGAAAAATCGAATGTATAGCGTAAGCCCATATATATTGTACATGGTATAGTGCGTGTAGGTATTTATCTTACATAATTGGCGAAGTCAATGGACAGGTTGGATAGCTGACTGCAAAACCCTTTGTGGCACCTTGATATGACTGAAATGTGCTTCTTCCCC
This sequence comes from Diadema antillarum, assembly GCF_040938485.1. Classification (NCBI taxonomy): domain Eukaryota; kingdom Metazoa; phylum Echinodermata; class Echinoidea; order Diadematoida; family Diadematidae; genus Diadema; species Diadema antillarum. The sequence continues at coordinate 235,282 of NW_027271573.1, read as the reverse complement.
AATCCCCCCCCCCCCCTCCAAAAAAAAAAATAAAAAATAAAATCAGTAGTGTTGTTACCATGGCAACTGATCATCATTAGGTCACTCCCTGAAAATTTCAAATATTCATAATTGTAAAACGTACGAAAGTGTTGAAACATTTTGTGTGAGTGTGAAAAATGTGTCAATCTAACTAATCTATGTTTAACAATGAAACCTAAGAGTTATATAAAATTGTTTACTATGTTCGGAAATGGTTGTCATGGAAACCGTGATAACAAATCACATGTTACTGGGAAAAATTACGATACCAAATCTCCCATCCTGCATACTCACCCCTTCCCCCGAGAATGCTTTGGAATTCGTAATGCTATATAGTTTGCATTCTCAGGCCCTGAAACGGAGCCCTGCAAGGGATAGGCACGAAATCGCTTTTACTTTTGTAATGTTCTAAGGCGAGGTGTTTGCATTTTATTTTGATTTATTCTCCCGCAGAAGACTTATACTAAATGTTTCTTTTATGATGGTTGATTGTTGACATGAATGTTGTTTGGAACGCACACTTAGTCGGCGACATAAAATGTTATTATGTATCCCGGATTTGTGTGAAAAAGTAAGGCAAATATCACCCTCAAAAGAGAAAATAAGAAGCGAAAAGGAAGTAGAAGTGAAATGCGTACAATGCAATAACAGCTTTATTTCCCCTTCCCATCATTAAGTCGGTTATATCATCGAGTCTATATTGCAGATTATATTAATCCTTGGCCAAGTTCTATGTCCTTGGAGCAGACATGTAACAACTTGTTTGTTTGCAATTCGATTTTTTTTTCTATATTATCACAAATTTGTGAAAAAAAAAATCATTTCAGTTATCACCAACACTCTAAATTCCCAGTCAACCAACAAAACGTACTACACAATGTGCACACGCCCGCAACCACCGTCTCAAACAGCGTTCACGAATGAAATACAGTAAACAGTAAACGAGGCAATTTCTCTTTTTTAAAGCAATGATTTGCCATTAGCGTACATTTACTAGAATAGCAGCACTTGACATCTATGTTGCTGGTTACCAAAAATGCTGATTAGAATACCATACACAGTAAGAACATGCTTGAATCCTGCAAAATATATATAATTATTTCTCTTCAACAGTATTTCGTTTTGAAAGGTAAAGAACCTCAGTCTCCATTTGTGGACATCTAAAAACAAACAAAAAAATCCATCTGAAAGCAATCTTCTTAAATGATTAAAAGCTTTAGAAAAGAATGAGTCCTCAGTGAAAATGTCTTTCATGAACAAATCTCTGTGATATACATCAAAAGAGTTTGAAAACAATACAAATTGCGCTGACTACATTAACTGCATTGACAGCCTCAATTTTTTTTTAATGTGACATATACTATAATGTGTCCAGCATCACAAACGTTACACCAGTTAGAAAAACAAAATGTTCTCTTTAAGCAATATTTCAATATCTCTATCTTTTTAAAAATTTGTGGTTACATATCCTAGCTAATTATGACTGTACGCTGTTGCATTGAACTTTCGTCAATGTACAACTAAATTAGAATGGTGACTGCCAAATTTTTAAAAATCTACTTTTAGTCTGATATTATTTTTGTGTTCTGCAGACCAGTGTGATAAGGTATCTGTACTGAATACTCGTCTCTCAATGAAGAAAAAAAAATCACCTCTCCAAAATGCATGGTACCGGTATTTCCCTCTAATACTTTCCCTCATTCCAAGTACCAGAATACATTGCTGGGGCCCTGAATAGCTAACATATATTACAGTATTACCAACATCATGACAATTATGGCACATGTGAAAGAAAACCTGGCAAAACATACATCTTGACCAGTACATTTTCTTTTCACTACTTCTTGTACTTGGCGTTTGGATTGAAACATTTTACTTATGTTCGTTCCTTTAAGCTACATACTATTCTTTTATATCTTAAACTAGAAAAGAAAAAAACATGCTCTATGCTATTTCCCTTCAGATTCACCAACTGTTACTTTGTGAAATTTTCTCTTTTTAAGCACTTCAACGTGCAGTTTTTTTTTTCTGACTAACATGTCACATATTTTCCTCCATCTGATGAAGAAAGGCAAAGTTCACTTCCCTTTTGTTGCCCCCCCCCCCATAAAAACAAAAACAAAAGACATTCCAATCTGACAGGATTAAAATGTTGGCGTTTGGGCTTCAAAGGAAATAACAGGATCAATTTCCATGAACTACTAGTATGCGGCTTGTAACTGTGAGTCTCAAAGGCATGGAATAGTTTTGGTTGAGATGGAGATTCAGACTTTAACTTTTTGCAAGCAAATAAAAACAACTTATGAAATATGAAAGAGCATCAAATTCTTAGAGTAATTTGAAGTTTGTTTGATTAAAGTTCTTGGTTTTGAAACGGCCGAGAAATCTTTTTAAAAAGTGACACAGAATGATAATAATTAGAAGTGGGTGCCACCTTTATTAGGACCTCTTTGTTTTTGTACATCTCAGCCTTTTCAAAACCAATTTTTAACAAATAAATTTGGAATTCCTCTTGGTATTGTTTACTCTTTAATATTTCGTAACAGGGTTCTCATTATTTTACAAAATCTCCATATCAGCCCCCATCTCAACCAAAAGTAGGCCATCCCTCATCCCTTTAATGCTGCCATCAAAATTGGAAGTAGATCTACATCAAATCATATTGTAAATGCTCTTTGCCAAGTAGTGTTGTGCACATTTTGATATCAGGTCTTGTTTTACTTCATCACTAAGGGAAAAAAAAAAGAAAAAAAAAGATTAGAAAAGAAGCATTTAATCTGGATTAGTAGAAATGTCTAATATATACACATGTCTTTTATATATTCAACTTCTATAATAGTTCTGAAAGCACATTGTGATTATATTTGAGAAGTTTAGATGGATGCATTCCACATGTAAGTTCAGGTTCTGATGACATCCTTCATACGGAATCTGGATGCGGACCGGATAGCCTGGCAGGGTTGTTTCTGGAGAGAGACGGAGAGAGAGAGAGAGAGAGAGAGAAAGAATGGTGTATCTGTCTTTACTTGATGAGGAAAGTGACATGGGCATTTTAATCTTTGGTGAAGACACAGTGACATATAGGCTAATAAAGACATACGGTTACTTGATTTCCTCTATATGTAGTGTTTCCTTGAAACTGTAAAGTATATTATTTTATATAGTAGATCCTAATTGTAGCAATTTAACCGTGAGTACACGATGAAATATAAAATGTAGGAAACTTTCATGATCCAAATATCCAATTCTTTCCATTAAGCTTTTTATTCCATTCAGAAGAATTTCAAGGTAGTGCTTGCCTGATACTGCAACTGGATACATTCAACACTTTCGTGCATATAATGTCCCTGTGACCTTTCACATCAATACCCTCATAACTAATCAAAGTCAAATTGCTTAGAGGTTATGGTAACTTTGCCATCCGAAGGTAAATATAATGTCATGGTAGCAATGCTCTACAGTCAATAAAAATCAGGGTTTCCCTGTAATTTACAATCAGCAGCAAAATCACAACAATAACTAAAATGCTACTTGTACAATGCTCAGCAGGTAATCATCTCTTCTGTATAAAACCAAAGTTGAAGATGATCTGCTGAGTAAATGTTAAGTTATTGCAAGATGAGAATAGGATAGATGTGCGTGTGAATGATGACTGCAACAACATAAAAACTCCTGCAACCATCTTTGACAGAGGCTAAAAAAAAAAATAATAATCAGCGTTAATTCATGTAAATCTTCGTTGTTGGAGTGATTGACTACATGCATATGCAGTACTGCATTCATTTAGCAAAACATGCGTTAATTTTCTGCCCAATGAACGATCGACAGTCAAAAATTTGGTCAAGATGTCAAAGACTTGACAAAATATTCCAACATATTTGGGGTTTACATTTTACATGTACATGTATTATTGCTTACCTCCCACATTTCCTTTCGAAATAGAGTGCAGGATGCACAGATTAGAGATTGGTAGTCAGGACATCTCTCTCTTTCTTTTTTTTCTCTCTCTCTCTCTTGTCCGTAGCTGGCTGTGGTTTGCAGGGTCCATTTTGTCCACTTTGTGCTAATTCTGGTCGAAAATACAATTAACAAAAACTTAAATAAGTTATCATTTTTATGAGTGAAACAGGATAATCATACTGCAACATAAACAAACACATTCATCATGAATTAGAATTAATCATCACGATCTCATGAAACCCTTAGTATGAGATTTTGGATCTTCAGGTCACTGTCAACATTAATTTGTCTTACATGTAATACATTAATCATGTAATTGTTATTATCATCTTTGATGCTCTAAAGCCATATCTTACTGAAAATGAATTATGTAGGATGGAAGTCATCTTGACACCTGTAATTCCTGTACACAAATATTTGATTGTATCATGCTCTCATTTGTATGTGGATTAGGATATGATTTCCTTGCATAAATCGATTTGTATTCATGAGATGATATTCCTAATTTCAAATCGATGACACTTACTTCTGAGCTGGAAAGGGCATTCACATCGCAGTCAAGACATCTTTCTATCTCCCCCTCACTCTAGTGGATGTGATCTCAAACTCAGCATGTCCATTTGTTGGTGACACCTTGATAAAAATAAAGAACAATACATCACAGCATATCACCCTTACGTCATACTTAACGCAACATAATAACAATGGAAAGTTAATTGATCTGTGACTACAGACGTATTTTCATTTGTGCACACATTAAACACTTGTGCCAATTGACATGGTTGAGAAATATTTCATTACATATAATATCTTACTTGATTACATTTATGTTTGATTTTTATATGATCTCATCTTCAGTAGATAGAATACCGTTCTTTCATATGATCCTCTACAATAGAACATGCAATGAATTTACAAGAAAACAAGAATACACATCCGATCATAGATTTGCTCCCCTTATTATATAAATGGAGATACACGTGTATAAGATTATTCTCCTCTCTTTGTTTGCAAAGTATTTGTACACTGCATTGTAATGCAACTGTCAAAGCGAAAACATGCTTGTTACAATTTATTCAAATGGAATAGGAATATTTGATACTCAATGTATTTAGATTTGGCATTATTTTCAACTGGGCACTGAAGTGATACATTTGATAATCAAACACTTAGTAAGTTAGTATTTAAAAGATATTTCAAATTAGACCGCTATCTAAGACATTTACCGTTTCTTACCTTCTGGTTGTTCTGCAATTTGTTGCAGGTAGAAAGAGCTCAGTCTTTACAATTAGATTTTGGCAAGTCAGAATAGGCATATGTCTCTCTCTTTGGTGAAGTTTGAAGACAAGACTCAGTCTGTCCACTTGTTGGTACATCTAGCTGAAAACAGAAATCGACATGGCTCAAATAATTTTTTTTTTCATCTTTAAAGCAGAGCATTATAAGCTAATAGTGAACAAAAAATAAAATTAATTTGAAATTTAATTGTTTTGAAAAGGCATCTTGACATTGACATAATTTTCTTTGTTTCCCATGCAAATCAATTATAACTAAAAATATATCTCTTTCATTAAGATGATATTTTTTTTTTTTAGCTTTTTAAAAAGTTAAAAAAGAAGAAGATATTTAGGTTTCAGTGAGTCGGTATAAATGATCCATTAAAAATGTAATATTTACATTTTTTCAAATGAACCTTTATTCTTTGAGACATTAACATAAGAACTTGGTACTTATGAGTAAAGACATTTCTAAATAGTTTCTCTTTGACTAGATCTATTTGTAAACTAGAAGAGTACATGTAAATGATTCACAGATTAGGAGAGGTTGGCAGTCAGGATTGAACACACTCTCTCTCTCTCTCTCTCTCTCTTTCAGGCATATTCGAATGGCAAGATCACTTGGTTGTAGACTCGCTTTTATATAAAACACCTAGGCCTAAATCCTAGACTCTTTTTCTGAACCCACAGGTCTACAAATACCAGAAAGAGTGGAATCAACCTTAGACCTCTGCTCTAGAGACTAATATTAGCCTAGATAATTCACGTTAGAGCTAATGTTAGGATCTTCTAATGTTAGATCTAACATGAACTTTTTGATCAAAGTTAGCCTACATATATATTATAATTATTATGCATAGATTTTAGAACCTCTAGATGCCTAAACTTAGGTCTAGCTAGGCCTAGTAAGCTGGGTCTTTACAACAAAACTGCCTAGATATGAGTAGTAGATTACTAGAAACCTCTAACGTTAGGTAGAATCAGTGGCCCAGATCTTGACTAAGGTTAGACCTAGATCCTAATTCCAGACGCCAGCTATTTATGCTTCAGACCCCGGCCCTAGATTTTATATTGTAGGTCTAGTATATTACTATTAGACTCTAAACGTTGGTAGATCTACATCTACATCTTCTGTATAGTCTACAGCCCCTTGCCCTGGACCTGGCTCTAGCCCTACAAATAGAAATACATCTAACCAGCGCAGTAACGTTAGTAGTAGTGGACCTGTACTGTCCACGTTATACAACTGCTAATGTGCTAACGTTAGGTGTTAAGTTCATTGTGATTATACTACTAGTGCCATAGGGCCTAGCCCGATTGAATTGTTTTGGCATAATAACAGGCGTAGCCGTACATTCTAGCACTAACACTAACATTCGTCGTTAGAGTAACACTACCCCTACTAGCTAGAATGTCTAACACTAACGTTAGTATTAACAGTTAGAGAGAGTGTATTACCGTTAGATAGATTAGACCTAACAGTAGACGAGGATTCAGTCCAACTGCATGTGATGAGGCCATAAATTACAAACCTAGATCGAACTAACAAGACACCTAAATCTAGACGTAGACCTAATGTTTGTTAGGCCTCTTTTCGCACCGTGTCAAGACGTGCTTTACGGAATAATCGCTGTTCCACTAACAAACACCGCCGGCACGGTCGGGTGGCGGCCCGGGGGTTGGTAGGCATGCCCGCGCCCACGGGATCGGTGCGAAATACAGTAATTAAAGACATCGGCCTAACGTAGTACTAGCGCTTGAACCTTGATATTAACCAAGTCTCAGATCAAAGTTTTATATCTAACTAATAGATCAAAACAGATTTTTAAGTTCCGTTATGCAGTGCAATAAGGAACTATGTATTTATTTACTAAGTTACTTACATTCGAAGGAAATAGTCCCTTTTCCAGTCACCACGTTTCCAACTCAACGACCGAAACATGCAGCTCTCGCGCGAGAGATTTTACCTGTATGTAGCTAGATCGTAGGGGTAGTGCGTGTGGTAGACGTACGCACACGTATTAAGTATTCGCGCGCACACAAGCTGCGCGGGGCTACTGGAAAATGCTCGGAAAATGCATTTTCTGAGTTCCTGCAAGTTCAGAGTTTTGATTAAAAGTAAAGATTTCTTCAAGAAAACTAGAAATAATATTGACACATTCAATTAAAGAAGCACTTGTAGTTTTATAAAACATTAAAGTACTTTTGGAAGATCATCTAATTAGCTTGGAAAAGCAAACTTTGCAGAACGTTAAGTAATCTGTGAATATTATTTCGAGAAAACAACACCCAAACATTTGAGAGCCCCATATATGGCTGTACAAAATGACTTTTTAAAATGCTAAGGAAACACATTTAAATTGCAATTTCATTAAAAGGGGCAATTGAAACTCATGATCTTTCAAATATCAATTGAATGCAAGCAAAAAATAAAAATCGTGATTTTTGACATGCTTCTGAATTTTGTGCTAAAAATGACATTTTTCGGCAAAAACGCGCGTGACATCCGGCCGTACGCTATTCCTTAGTATTTTTGCAAGACTTTCAGTATGAGAACGGAGCATTAACAAAAAATGCCGTCGAATCCTTATCTAGAGCCTTTTTTGAGGTTTGGCTGGTCTACTATAAACATGCAATCTATTCCTCGGTCTATTTCGAGCATTGAATCTACCTCAAGCGACATCCTGCTTTTGTTGATAAATCTACATCTCTGAACAAAAGTCATACAGGTAGATTTCTGTACGGCTTCCTGTGCGCCATGGCTGCTGATGACTACGCATGTACCGTGTGACGTCACACGACGGGCGTAATTGACCATCACTCAAACCGTCTCAGATGACAGTGCAAGTGCGTCCGTCAAGAAATTGCCGCAAGTGCGGGCAAATATTTTCCTTCTGAAAACAATTCCTCCCAAATGATGAATGGCACTGATGCTTGGCCAAGAATTCGAGAAGTAAAGAGTGCCGATGGTCCTATACCTTCCTAAAAACGGATTTCCTCTAATAGCGGATCTTTTCCTTTCTTTTCTTTCTTTCTTAATGGACTTGTGTATTCAGCGGATACTATAGGTGGCCACCTGCCACTTCTCCGTGCTAGAAAAATAATCAGTGGTCATCGCCACTCTTTCGACTGTAAATGAATTTATTTTGTGTCTCTACTGTTCTTCTGTATCCAGCAGTTGTCCAGTTGATGGGAGGGGGGGGGGGTCTTTGGCATAGTTTTAACCTTTCTGTTGTATGAGAGGAAAGGTCAGTTGCCGCTGTCACGGCCCAAGTAGGAGCCAACAGTTAAAATTATATATAATGAAAACACACTCAATGAAATGCCCGCTCATAACTATTACGGCATTACATTGAAAACAAAACAGTATAGGCCTTCTAATACAACTAACACTTGATTCCTATACGCTTCCATAATAATAATAATAATAATAATAATAATAATAATAATAATAATATTAATAATCATCATCATCATCTTAATAATTATAAAAACGATAATGATAATAGTAATAATCATAGTAATAATAATGATAATGATAATAAGAACAAATTTGTATGATATTTATAGGGCATTTCAGACTTGAAAAGAATTTCAATGCGCTTTACCAACAAATTATACCATAATACAAAATATAACAAAAAAAAATTGCAAGTTACCAAACACAATATATTACTCTACAATAATTGTTTCTCATACGTATACCATAAAGGCTCAGAGTTGCGAATACATCTGACATAATTACATTCATAAGTTCAAATTCAACAAACATATTATGCTATTTTGTATAGATAAGTTTTGAGGCACGATCTATATGTGAAGACAGCATTGGAAAGTAATTATAGTTGTTAGTCTCCAAATAATGTTTGTTTTCCATCTTTAGGAATTATCGTTTACTCAAAATCGCAGAGCAGAGATCAAAGAATAAACAATTAACACTCTTCTCTCTCTCTCTCTCTCTCTCTCTCTCGTAGAAAAGATTTGTTTTTCGTAGGAAAGAAAATGCTGCCCCCCCCCCCAAAAAAAAAAAAGAAATGTAAGAGAAATTAATACCTGGCAGTTTTCAGACTCTGCTTTTGACAGTCACCATCATTGTTCTGATTCTAAAGATGTTTTATCACTTATAATTTCATCAAGATATAAACACCTGCTTCCTTGAATATTTAGTTGTTTTTCAGTAGCCTGGAAGAGTGCAAAGCTATTTTATTCACTCACAACGCCCTGAACAGGGTGTGCAATGTGCTACCTCTTTTGGGGAATTTACAGTATTTTAGAGACAAATAATAGAGATAAATTTCCCCTGCCGTCGCTCTCTATAATTTGTTATACAAATCCGTTTGTCACTTTACTTTAAAGCTTAGAGAAGATAAGGTGACAAATCGATAACGGTGCAAGAAGCGGTGTCTGTTTTTGCCGAGACTGAGAACCAGAAACACTGGGGGAATTTAAAGCTTAAGCAATTTTCTATTTCATAAACATTCGTTTCCCATTCCAAAATCATCATAAAATGTCGGCCGTTTAACTCCTTTTTTGTTTATTTTGTCAGTGTTGGTTGATCTGCCCAGAATGAAATATGAAAATTGGGGGAGAAAGCTTACTATGGAATAGGCTTGAAGGATGAAAGAAAACACTATGTATATCCAGAGGATTGAATCAGTATATGCAACAAGGAAAGACGTTTTGTCTTTCCAAGCATAGTAGAAAAATCTTCATCAAAAGAAAGATCCATCAAACCTGTCTCGAATGATCCCCATCTATGTCAAAGAGAATAACTGGACAATTTATGTCCATCTTGCACCTCATTAATCCAAACAATGACAAGCCCAACATCATAACACCATATATGGCATTATCATTTTCACGCAAATATTCCAAATCATATTTCTGACGCTATAGAAACAGATAGACTATGAATGCAAACCACGATGGGTTTGATAAATTACATGCAGGATTTAAGGCATTTCTGTCTTTTCGTTACTCTTCCGGGAACGAGCATTTTACGAGGTGGTGATTGGTTTGAATGGATGCTCCGCAGTCACAGTGTTTATCAGCTGCACTCACCAACATATCCTTCCTTACCCATCCATTGAGATGATAGTGCTTGCAACTTCCAAACCTGTATCTATACGAAGTCTGTTAACCCGTCACGCTCTGCAGGTAATTTGTTGAAGAAATTACAATTCTGTCTCATCAATTTGGCAACTCAAAAGTTTACTGCTCATCATATATCAGAGAAAGACTTTGCTGGAACTGCTTAGATTTATTAAATCGGCACAACAAAAGAAAGAAAATTGCACCTTTCGGAGGGATAATATAATTATCAACTTTAATCTTCTGAAATACGTTGCCGATTTAAGGATTAACTTTAAATAATATATATATATATTTATAAATTTATATATACATAAATTTGTGTATATATATACAGAGAGAGAGAGAGAGTATTTGATTATTTCAATAACTCTGCAACCGACAAAAGGTATTTTACCGAATAGGGGAGAGGATTGATAAGGAGTTTCATAGCACTCGTGAGCTGATGTGATCGCGAGTAGGACAGTCGTCGATGGACTTACTTACCGGGCCTCGTCCAGTGGAACCGCGTGGTCAAGTAAAGGGGGGACGTGGTCACTTTATCGACTGCAGGACACCACCTCCAGATCTGGGGCCCGTTTCATAAAACTTGTCACCAGTGACAAGAGCCACATTTCTATGACAAATTTGCTCACAGCCAATCAGATGCAAGGATTTCAGTAGCTTGTCACATCTATGACAACTTGTCACTGATGACAAGTTTTATGAAACGGGCCCCAGAACTTAGATTCGGTTCGGACGGAAGATTTTTCTACAAGTCATGCCGCAATATTTAACCGCTGCATGGTTGGCGGCTAAAGACCTTGTAAATATTCGTATTGGGTTATTATTTCTCAACCAAGCTGTAGAGGCTTTTCGTGTACCCCATGAAATGACGTGTGGTAGTTGAATTCTTCATACCGCTTGTTGTATTAATTTAACTTAATAAAGGTGTCGGTATTAACAGCTGTTTTTCAGATTGTTAGTCATTTTGTGAAGCGTAACGGTCTTATTCTCTTTTATGTTCTCCTTAACCATTTCTGTGCCAGGGACTTTGGAAAATGTACTCAATTCTTTAGGGTTTTCTGAACCATTCGGCACTCGAAGCATATAAAGGGTTAAGAAAGGATTCAGGTGCACACAAACACTGAGCACTTAAAAATTTGCAAACGCACTTTATTAACAAATCTTCAACCTCCTTCTAAGGAGCACATGTATTTGGGTTATACATGTACGTTGCTATAGCTTAACTTTCATGGGGGGGGGGGGGGCAAATTCCGGATGGAAAGTTTGCCCACTTTGACTTTCAAACCTATGAGGAAACGTCTTCTTTGTCGCCATATTTATACCATTTAAAAAAATAGTCGAGACCATTGAAAGAAACAAACCTATTCTTCTTAAGGCGAGGGAATTGTTGTCTCAAATTATGTAGAAGGCATAATCTTATATATGTATATATATATATATATATATATATATATATGTATATATATATATATATATATATATATATATATATATATATACACGCTGGAGAGGATTCGCGAATCCAGCTATACTACTCCCCCCCCCCCCCCTTAATATGTTGCGGTAGTCCCTCGATATATTTGAGTTGATGATTACGAAGGGAAAAGAAATCCTCTGAGCTTAGTATTCAATTACACACTGTGAAAATGTCTGGGATCATAAGAATGTAAGGATATCAATTTGTTTTTGAGGAAATGATGAAATCACAATAAACGTGGATTTGATATCGTCAGCCGTGATGACACCAAAGACAATGATATTGACTTTTTTGCGTATAAACTGCATGAGAGAATATAGATTATTCCCACCAGATGGATCCGAGTGAGGCTGCAGAGAAATACTATGATATACATATATGTGATGGGGGATTATAGTCTATATTTATAATTTCTACAATGTGAAAGGGTCACCTGAGGTTCTCTGACTCCACCCGGTGACATCAGTGTCAGACAGAAAAGAAAATGATATATCCTGAAGGCGACCTACTTAATCTGACTGATGGTAACCCCGCGTGCTTTACAAATACCCCGGGTAGACATTCTCCGGGGCGTGTTTGCGTCAAACATCATTCAGCGTAACAACGTCATTCAGTGCATGATAGTGGAAGTAACATTAATTTCTCGCGGTTACGTTGGAATAGTTCCCATTGCATCAACTTAAATGGAGGCATGTTTGAAGTAGAGCAAAAGGAAAAGAAATCACGATACATTTTGTGGCTCTTAAGAAGAAGAAAAAGAAGAAGAAAGAAGCATTACCTGACACATCTGGTTCAGGAAGGGAGAAATTTGAGGTAGACATCTACTCTGGGGGGAATAGCAGAGTGAAACGAGGTTATTTATTATCAAAAGGAGAACTTCAGAGTTTTGTTAAACTCTTTTGACTTTAAAAAACACATGTAAATAAACTATCTACACCATGACTGTGATTTCTTTGAAGAGAAAGTATATATTGATAGCCTTTATGGAGTTCACTGGGTATATAAACTTCGTCTTTTCATTGTTCGTCTATTCATTTTAAAACACATGGTGCGCGTGAGCTGGTGCGCACATTGCTTCTAAATCATCTGGTCCATATAACATCGATACTGTTTGAGGGAGATTTCGCTTCAAGATGAAAGCTCTGTCGGACAGAGAGTTTAGCGGCCGTTCTCGTGGCATTTTACTCCCTTATTTGCGTTTTTTGCTCTGACGACGGAAGCAAAATCCCACGAGAGAAACAAAAAATTAAACCTAGTACAAGTACCCTCATTTTGTTCTGTGTCAGACTTTCATCTGCATAATAAGTATGATAAATATGAATTAAAGGGAGTATAGTTTTGGTTGAGATGGGGATTCAGGTTTTACATTTTTGCGAGATGATTAGAAAATACTTATATAATATTAAAGAGCGTACAATTCTGAGAGAAATCAAAAGTTTCTTTGATAAAAATTGGATTTGAAATGGAAGAGACGTAAAAAAGGTCTTAATAAAAGGTGGGTCCCATCTTTTATTGGGACCATTTTGTTTTACATTGTACTTCCTATAGGCAGTGTTTAAAGAGTTTAATCACCAGCATGAAATCTGGATTGGATTCCCTAGGGCTGAAAGAACGTCCATGGATGTGAAACAGTTTCTACATCCGAACAGCCCTGGAAGTGACTCTACATGTCTGCATGTTCGAGGAAAGAGAGAGAGAGAAAAAAAAAAAAACAAAATAACACACGAACAAAACAAAAAACGGTCGGTACTTTTGTACAGGAAATGAAATACCTCTCTCGTTACTAAACGTAAGGGATATTCGTTTCACACATTATGGCGCTGTAGCAGATTCCCATTTGCGTGTATGGCAACCCACAACCCACGCCGCTTTTGTTTCTTTGTTTTGGGGTGTTTTTTTTCCTGAGCAACAATGGTACATTCTATTAATGGAAAGACTGGTGAAATTGTGATCCGGAAATTTGCCTTGACGTTTGGTAAGACACACATTCTTCTTCAACTGATTTTACAGCTATGTGGACTTAATGGAAAAAGAAACATCAAACAAGGAGAGTTTACTCCTCATGCGCCGTATTGACATTGAGCTGTTATTGTTGAAACTTCTGAAGAAAACATTGCCGTTGTATAAACCATTTTTACTTTCATTTTGAGAAGAAAAATGTCATTCGATGTCACTTTCACATTTCACTCTAATCACAGTCCACATAATGTGAATAAATTGATTCAAAATCGTCCTTGAATATACCAAACACGTCCCTTGCCTGGTAAAGGAATACACTTGAGCATTCTATTTGAATGTTCGGATGAACAAATTGTACAAAATTATTGAAATTTACAAAATATATATATTTAAAACGTAACATATTCTGCCCTGCCTATCCTTATTCCCTAACCCAGAAACATTGTATACCCACCCACTCAAATCCCATCTATCTCTCCCACATACAAGTAAACACACTCACAAACTCATAAAACTAAAAAAAATAAACAGTTATAGTTATCTCAATCATTGTCGCTAAATGCATTCAATAAGAAATTCGAAAAGAAAATGCACACACACACCCACACGCGCACACACACACACACACACACAAACAAACAAACAAACACACACACACACACACACACACACACACACACACACGCACACAAGGATGCATCCCGGGTGTGCAGCTGTAATGTTTGCCTCGATCACCGCACATTAGACATGGATGATGATTAACCCGCTTTGAATCCGAACAGTAGTCATATTGTGCCATCAAGCAGCCGCCGTCGCTGGTAATGAAAGAGCTGAGTGTAGAATCTTCCGACTATTACAACACTAAAACTGCTTGCCATCTTGTTTTTGTTTTCCAATCTCGACCTCGCCTAGTATCAAACTGTCATACTTTACAACTGGTGACAGGGGGAACCGCGCATGTTGATAGCTCTGTTTACGTGGACGCCGTATTATTAGTCACCCCAACTGGATGCAGGCCCCAAAGTCATATCGTCGACTGTCAGATTCTCGCTACGGGTGGGACCGCCGGGAGGTCAATGCGCCGCCGACTGCCAAGGAGTACACGCGCTTAAAGGTCATTACGAGATTTCGGAAACCACCAGGGAAAGAGAAAAAACGGCAAAGAGGATATTTCTGCAGCTTGTAATCGTTTGATAACACATGTATCAGATGTCTTTTAGCTATTATGGGTAATTGGTGTGAGGACACACAGCTAACTACACTGAAAAAAAAAATAACTATTACAAAACAGCGAGGACGGGGTTCTTGCAATTTGCGCAGTTGAACAGGTAAACCGTCAGTCTATGAACAGAATAAACTGTAACAGTCAAGCCTACGCATTTCATGGCACATTTTATACATGTGAGTATATATATATATATATATATATATATATATATATGTATATATATATATATATATATATATATATATATATATATATATTTTATATATATACATATGAAGAACAATATCTTATCCAAGCGCTAACGATATGTACATCATGCTACACTTTCCACTAACTGGTACTCAAAGCCATATCTTCCTTAAGCCACACTGTTACCTTTAAAATACCCATCTAGGAGTTATCAACCAAAGCCTCATAGAACCTGTCGATGTTTTCTGATTAAAGCAGTCCTTGGTGTCATGAACCATTATCTGCGGACCGAAAGGTTCTCAGTAATACACGAGTACTCGTAAATTAAGTTTTGAGCTTTACAAAAACAAATCCAGATCGATGCCGAACTGACTCGTCAGTTTAGTACATCTTGCCTCTAGTGGAAGACACAAAGAGCTTTCTTCTTCTACTTCTCTTTTTTCTTCTACTTCTTCTTCTTCTTTTTCTTCTTCTCACGTAGGAAATCCATACATCAAAAGTTCGCTGGAAATACTGCACCCTCCCCCCCCCCCCAAAAAAAAAAAAAAAATAAGGCTATATAACGTCATGACGAAGATATAGACCTGTTGCTGTTGCTGCATATAGGAGACAAAATATGTTTTCCCTTCTTTTACTGGGAGTGGTATATGATGACAACGCCCACGTATGCCATCAGCACCAGAGGACTACCCTTGTAGATGGCGCCTCATAATCGATCGCAGCACCTGACGACTCAAGCGTTCACATCGGAGGGTTTTAGACGAACAGTTTCCTTCTGTCGGGTTCGCGCGTGCGTGCGCAGTCCTTTTGCCTGGGAATTCTTCTACCTGCTCGCTGCTCAGTCATTGGTTATCTCTCCGAGAGCTTTTTTTAATATTTCGTCACTGTCGCGCATACGGATTGCCTTCCACAGGTAACACCAGCTTGTTTTCTTGATTAATGCCTATTTTGCTGGCTCGGCGTAACCAGTGGGGAGTTGACCGAAGACAAGTAAGGTCTTTTACTTAAGTGACCATCGCTTGACCTCTGTACGATTGCTGTGTCTCATTACTTCTGCATCATCTCCTCTCCCCTCGTAGTTTTTTTTTCTTCTTTCTTCCTGCATGCGCTGATTAGAACGTGGATATGAATCCGTTTTCAGCAGTTTCAGGGCGACATTGGATTCTTTCGTCCGGTTTGTGACGAACGAGACGGGGGGCCAGCTCTCGGTTAACCCAATAAAGCCGACCAATTTTTGCATCGGATGGACATTCGAGCCCGGTGCACTGTTACAAGGTGAGTACTGTGGCAATGGGCCCTGTTGTTCTTACGACTCACCTAAGCTCAGTAATTGGCAGATTATACACAATTAAGAATATACGATTACATTGTCTGTAAGTATTGCTTTCTCTCTCGACAGTGATAATTCAAATCTATAGCAAAAGGTGGGGCAAAGTACTGTCTCATCAAGTAAGTTCAATACAAAGAAATTTGCGCAGAAAGAAATTAGTGATATTTCCACAAGTTATTGTAGGTATGGATAGGTTTGCATTTACTGCACCCTCTTAGAGATTTTCCTTTGTCCATCTTGCCGATGCAGAGCTGAATTTGAGTCTGCATGTGTGTGTGTGTGTGTGTGTGTGTGTGTGCGTAATTGTGTTTGTGTTCCTTTATGTTCCTGTTGAGAACGATTAAAGGGGATGGCTAGTAACTGATCAGTGGGAATCAGTGGGAATGCTGGGGGATGATTGTTCCAATGCTTGTGGGATTCATTTAAGAGTACATTATATATCTATTGTGTGAAAATTATTTGCTTCGGAATGGTCTCATATTCAAGTAATGTGCAGTTTAATGTTTCCAGGTTGGCATGCCTGTACAGTGACGGGGCGATCGTTAACGGGCCGTTAAAGATCGCCCCGTCACTGTACAGGCATGCTAACCTGGAAACATTAAACTGCACATTACTTGAATATGAGACCATTTCTGAAGCAAATAATTTTTACACAACAATAGATATGTAATGTACTCTTAAATGAATCCCACAAGCATTGGAACAATCATCCCCCAGCATTCCCACTGATTCCCACTGATCAGTTACTAGCCATTCCCTTTAATCGATTCAACAAAATGTCATAAGAAATACCTTCTAGCATTATCAATTCATACAAACGCTGAGGAATTTAATCCTGATTGTAAATCATCTTGATTCTTTCTTTAATTATGATTTCATTTTATAAAATTGATATTAAATGATGCGACATTAATTGTTTCATGCCCATGTGCTATTTTAGCAGAATGGCAGTGTTATGAAATACCAATATCTGTGCTTGATATGAAATACGAGGAGTGAGGGCTACTCCGTTTAAAAATTGTCAAACATGCATGTTCGCATGTGCCGTATTGAACACATATCTACTTTAAACAAATCAATAGTGATTTATAGTAATAGGCGAATGTGACAATTGTTTATTCAACTGAATTGTATTGAATTGGATTCATTTTTCAATTTCTTCTTCCACAGAACATAACATGTTGTAAGATAATTACAAATGATCATGAGTGTACAATAATTGACTGTAATATGAAATTACAGGTAGTTTACGAATTAACTTTTTCAAACCAAACTTGTTAGATTTCCAATGCTCTGTGGGGAAAAGTGGCGCAATGGTAGCTGTATTCGGTAAGCCTGAAATCGAAACTGTACAAGGCGGAGTTTTGGACATTCCAAATGCCATCATGACTTCGTGAAAAACGAAGCCAAACAGATGAGATCAAAACAAAACAAAGCTGCGTCAAACGAAAATAGTTTTTTCGAGGAAAAACCGCCTTGCATGATATTTCGGGGCGCAGTGGCATGGGTTCACGTGGCTCGCGTTTGATTAATTTGGGCGACAGCGCAGCGAGTTGTGTCTTTCCTATAGGTGACGCTAGAGTAAAAACAAGAACACGACCGACAAGAATTGCGCCTAAATTTCCAAGTCAGACTTCAGACCACGGGTGTTGAACGCGATTACATTGTCGTTCCGCTGGATTAAGCACGATCTGTCAAAGTTGTCAGAAAATGCGAGCATTGTTTCAAATATAAAGTATTTAAACGAAATGACGGTAGTTTTTAGTGTGCAGGGAAGAAACTACGTGTTTGACTTTCTCTTCTGGCGGTAGACCTAGTTTCCGAGAATATGCCCAAAGTGGCGTGAACTGTTGACAAGAATTGTTGAATCAAAGTGGAAAACCGAGTTTTGCAGTTTAGGGGCTCAAGTGTCGGCACATGTAAAGTGCATTGCTGTTGTCCCAGAATAATCGAGCAGTTTTTCACGCGAAACTAGGCCGTGATTGATGTGTGTGCTGAATATGTGTTTCTTCCTTATCCCCTCCCCTCCCCCCCCCCCCCAAAAAAAAAACAACTTAGACTTGGAACGTAATGCACAGGACAATGCAGACATCATAGTCAAGCACTTGCAAGGAACATGTGCATAATTTAGCCACATTGTGAAAAAACAAGCTTTATGGTCTTCTTTTTGCATCAGCGTCTGTCCAGCTGCACACTCACACAAGAAAGAGACAAATGGAAGCGAAATTCTTTACAATTAGCGATGCGGGAAAAGTATCGACTCGAGCCTCGTCGAATGAGATTCTATCCCAAAGAGAGTGTATGTGTGTGTGTGTGAGAGAGTGTGTGTGTGTGTGTGTGTTTTGTTGTTGTTTTCTCGAAAATACTTTGATGTAAGCACCAGGACACTGGACAGTCGAGCAAATTCAGGGGTTCTAAACCGTTTCAGTGTCAGCGTATCTATACATACACACACACACACACACACACACACACACATATATATATATATATATATGTAATATATAATATATATATATATGTATATCTATATACATATATATAATATATATATACATATATTATATATATATATTATATATATATATATATATATATATATATATATATATATATATACGTATATATATAATATATATATATATATGAAGAAATAAACTGGTAATGCATTTTTGGCCAATATTCAACTAAAATTTTCGGCGTCAAGACTCCTGAAGAAGGCGTAGGACGCCGAAAATTTGAGTCGAATATTGGCCAAAAATGCATTACCAGTTTGTATCTTCATTTCTTCGTGGAGCCAATACGTGAAATATTAACATGTTTATATATATATATATATATATATATATATATATATATATATATATATATGTGTGTGTGTGTGTGTGTGTGTGTGTGTGTGTGTGTGTGTGTGTGTATGGCTATATTTCTTTCTTCTTTTTCTGTTGAAATCCTGCAAAACATTCTTGGGTACCATCAGACAAAAATGTCACGTCTCTCACTATAATGTCAACATTCATGTGATGAGAATGTCGTGACATGCTTACTAGGTATTCTATGTATTTTGGTTCTTGTACTTGCAGCCCTTACCAATTCTCCCTCTTTCATATATTATAAGTCGTCATGAATAGTCTACCGGCCTTTGTACATCTGCTAGTGAAACTTTTATTTAATTCGAAAACGATATCATAGAATCTACGGAATTGGCCTCGGAAGACGCGACACCTCACGGCTGGAAAAAGCCCAAGACATCAATCAAACTCAAACTAACATTTCTCTCTCGTGTGTCTGTCTGTATGTCTGTCTGTCTGTCTGTCTGTCTGACTGTCTTTCTCTCTGTTTTATCATTTCGAAACGTGGCAAAATGTCTCTTCAAAATGCATAATTCACACCTGCTACAGTCCCCAAGACATTGATCACATTAATTTTTCTGCTTTCCACCGCTAGATTACTTCGCACCCCTGTTTTACCTGCTTCATTTGGCTTGCTCATTGCCATGCATACCTGCTGTCTCTTCAGCTATCTATCTCTGTAATTGTCCTCTGGGGGGTTTATTTATTTGTCTGTGTGTTTGTTATTGCAACTATATAGTTCTACTTTTTTTCTATTCTATAATTCACCTTTGTGGAGAAATGGTTGTTGATTTGAATTTCTTTAAAAAAAATAAAAAAACAACACACATCTCCTACTCAACGATTCCTTTAGGAATGGAAACGGTTAGCAGTGGTCCATGCAAATTGCTGACAAGGGATGGCCATAAGGGTAGTTATGTGGCACACATCACATGCAAAATGACTCTTCCAATAACATCAGGCACGCCAACAAACCATTAACTATAGATTTTTATGTGCTACGATATTGCATCTTTTTGTATCTGAATATCCAATACCCTCCCCTCACGTTACCTGTTTGGAGATCAGTGACTTTTGCTTTTCTCATTTGCGATTACAGCTTACAGTAGACATTTATCCCTTTAACACTAGAACTGACGGTGTTTCGCCCTTTCTCCCTTTAAACTAACCTTCATTTGCTCAGGGAGGCAGGAGCTCCCGTAGGCTCCATGGTTATTTAATGACCCACGGTGCACGGCGGCTCGGGGTTACGAAGTACGGAGTGCTTCCACGCGACCATAGCATATTAAAGATAGCATATACCTTGGGGTGCTTCCCGTCAATTGAATTTAATGTTTCGGTGAGTACCACACTCGATATAACGTCGACATGCGAACAGCTGTCCGAAACTTCTACATCCGCGGGGGCAAAAATCGACATGTTACAATTTCGCGTTGGGAACTTAACACGGGCTCAGCTCGCCGGCTCGCAGGCGAAACTGCACAAGATGAAGAATGACATGTGACTTGTGAGTGCAGGATACACGTAGGGAAGAAGAAAAAAAGAAACAAAATCAAAGACTGACATGGACATCAAAGAAAAAAGAAACCAGGGCACACGGAGATAGGAAGATCAAATGCCGTGCTTCTCTGTGACATCTGGTGGTCTCAAAATCTTTGATATAATTACACATGGAGACATGGGTCATGAGATGACGAATCTCATGAGTCACACAATTATTAATTACTAAAAAAAATAAAATGTTCAGATTCAAAGTGTTTCCAGGTTGGTCTATAGGTATAAAAGACAACATGAAAAATCCAAGTCCTTCTTTTTAAAAGTCTTATGAATTTCAAGGGTTTGTTATGGAAGGACGTGTCAACATTTATAGTCTACCAGTTAAAAGCGTTAGACAATATCTGCACCCTGTCATCAAAACTCGACAGTGTGCGACAGACTTAAAAGATTTTTTTTTTCATCTATGAAGCTTCCAACTTGATTTTGATATCTGATTTTGATATTTTTGCCATGGTTTTTGTGACAGGGTAGGAATGTGACACTTTAATAGCGAACGGCTAACATAGCTCTGTGTCGAATTTTAAAGAGAAATGTAAGTGTCGCACTGCGACCACGATACGAAAATGAAATGAGTGGTGATTGCGAGGCATATTCAGATAGAGAGGAAAAAAATGATGAAAGATAGAATAATTGGCGAAACCTTAATGGATGGATATATAGCTAGATTGATAAAAAGATACATACAGATGGAGATAGATAAAGAGATAGATAGATAAGTATATATGAGAAGGAGACAGGAGAAAGAGGGGAAAGGGGCGAAAAAAAGAGGTGAATGAGAGATAAGGGCAGGGTCTTTCCCTGGTCATTGCCCCTCTAGCACGAACGCGGCGCGTCGCCGCAAATTGTTTTTCAGACAGGGCGCGTGAAACTAATGTGCATTGATAACTCGAGCCGCGTGAATCTGCATTTTTTCCTTCTTTTTTTATACCGTGGGCCTCGGCTTTGAATTACGGGCCTTCCAGTCAGTAGACGACGGAAGAACGAATGCGGGAAGGCATTGAGACACGCTGAATGAATATGATGAGTTCTGGCATGGGGTTGAAGGGGGCCCTTTCTCTAAAATGTTACAATCGCCGCTTTCAGAGGCATTACTCTGCACAGCTTGATCACGAAGTGGGGTGGAGGGGGGGGGGATGAGGTACAGCTACCCGTACGTTACAAGCCAAGGAAGATTCGAGGGAAAGATCAACTGTGCTTTTCATACAGGCAAACGTGATTAACGTGATGATGGATATTAGGGAGGATAAAGGATGTATTTTACAGTAATCGTGGTGCAGTTTCTAAAGTAAGACTGATGATGAGGATGATGATGATGATGAGGATGAGGATGAAGAGGATGATGATGATGATTATGATGAAGAGGATGATGAAGAGAATGTACATTTTCGGGGGGGGGAAGAAGAAAAGAAACAAAAGTTAAGTTAGAGGGTATACAATACTCGCTTTACTACTTTCTATATACAACTCTCCATTCTACCATAGGTTTGGCTAGACCAGCCTTTCCCAGTTTTTGGTAAGCACGCAATTGGGAGGTGAAAACTGCTAGATCATTCGTAGGAAGCTGTAGTTCCGATCTTATCCACTGAACTGAAGTATACGCTATCGAACTGTTCCTACTTTGCGTAGGCTAAATGCAGTTTCTCGATTGAGTATTCAACTGACATTAAGTGGATGGGGTGTCTAGAATGTTTATCCACGCCGAACCCAATATTTACAAAGTGAGGGGCCTCGGACGTATGGTGGCCTTCAATCACTGATGATGAAAACACATCGATGATTTTTTTTTTTTGCTCGATGTATTAATATGAGCTACCGGTTGCCCTTGTGTGATTTAGTTTTACTGTCAGAAAAGGATACTGGAATACCCAGTTTCCAAAACAAAGAGAAATATGAAATAGTCCATACACCTATCGTTTTCCCATTCATTATTCCATGTTCCTCGTAATTACCAACGCTAGTAACGAGTCTTTTAGGTTTTTATTTCTTAGACTGTTTTTTTTTAATCATTATTATTCATGGTGAAATCTTGTGGTTTACAACTTGTTACTATTGTTTTTTGTGTAGTCAAATAAATAGGACACTCCTATCAATCGAGTGTCAAGAGCTCATGAGAAAAAACCCAAAACCCCAAACATGTAAATCTTTAAAAAGATTGCACCTAATTTTTCCTGTGTTGGAATGAAGCACGACAATTCAGAAACCATCAGAGTTAATTGAAAAAAAAAAGAGAATTATCCTGATGATGACGTGTTAATAACATCTAGGCAGTCATTGACCACATTTTAACCACCAGACGCCTCATCTAATATCAATAGGGTTCTGAACGTTTCAGCAAACCTATATTTCCTCTTTCAAATCACATTTCAACATGACCCAAAAATTAATCAAGTATCTCGACAAAACACACTTTGACAAGACGATGTTATTATTTCAGATATTTCACGTGTCGCTTTCATACAATCTTCCTAGCTATATGATGCCCTTATATATTGGTAATCGTCATAACTGAAAGTCTTTTAACTCGGAAACTTAAAAGAAAAATTATATCATGATTATTTTCATAATGCATTGTGACCACGAACAGACGTTTAGGCACTTACCAGATAAATGTAGTCACAACCCATCGCACGCAACCCATTTTTTTTTTTCATTAAGCATTTTTATAATCTTAGCGCCAACGAAAACGAATTTTTGTTGCCTTTGTCTAACACAATTACTGGCTGGTATGTCTTATGATTATTTTTTTTTAATTGATACGACCTGCGAGCATTCATTTATGTTTATTTAGATATGGATATCAAATCCATTCAGATCAAACTAATTCAGTTCAAACAACGCTATCGCTTTTATACGTATTGGCTTACACCAAAACGACAAACGACACATCCCAGAGAGGGTAAAGATTATAATCTACGGAATGATCAATGTGTATTTAAAAGAAAATATTATATATATATATATATATATATATATATATATATATATATATATGCATCAACTTACACATGTATATGTATATATATATACACATATATATATATATATATATGTATATATATGTATATATATATATATATATATATATATACATATCAACCTAGACAATCGGATTTCTTCACATGGCAACACGCACATACGTTACTCAACATACATGCACAATGTATACTCATACAATACAATTTCACTGATCTGCAGAAATGATTATGAGCACATCTGAAACCTAAGTATTTCGCTCTAATTCACCACTCTGCACACTTAGCCTTTCACCTTGCTCTTTTCTTCCTTTCCCATTCGCTTCCCTTTGTTCATTTTCTGTTGGCACAGGACAAGTTTCAGTGGAATATCAAATATTTATGTGTGTGTGTGTGTGTGTGTGTGCGTGTAAGTGTGTGTGTGTGTGTGTGTGTGTGTGTGTTTGAGTGTTTTCTGAGGCTGACATCAACTATGAAGCACCTGCTTAAGGGGACAGATTTCATCACCTTTTTTTCTCTCTCTCACAAACTGGAAATAAGTGGATCGTTGGCTTCTTCGATTTCATCGTATTTGTTCAAATTATCGTGATCATTTAAGTATATACTGTGAAGTCGTTACGTAAATTTGTGTTCAAGTGCTTGCTTTGCTAATTCATGTATGATTTTAATGGAAAATACAGAAATAAACATGAAACTGAACTGAACCGAGCTGAACTGTATCTATTAGTAAAGTGACAAACACCTGTATCTCTATTCAATGTGTTGCTATGTTTGTAATATCCTAAACAAAAGAAATGATGGCTTATATATCTCCACATCCATCGCGATATTTCCATGAATGGTGGTAATGAAGATATCCACATTATCATTGAAAGAAAAAACAAATATATTATTATAAAAAGAATACCATTAGCACATGTTATGGGGAGAAGAATGTAGGTGAGGCTCATTGAACGATTAATTACCGCGATAGCCTCTTTCTTACTCAAAGAGATCGTTTTTTAAGTGCACCTCTCACCTCGTGAAAGTGGGTGAAATTTGTGCAGGGTATGTAAGTGCACCATGTCACGTGTTCCTGCACAGCAAGGAGACACAAAATTTCCCGCGCCCTCGGGTAGAAGTGTCAGACGGACGACATATTCCGCGCCGTCTCGTGCCTTTCGCTGGCATTAGCCTCGCTCTTTGTTTTCGGCTCTTTTTTTTTTCTTTGTGAATTTCCTTTAACTCTTTGAGCCCCGAGCGCAACTTGTTTGCATACAATGTCAGTAGGATTCTAGGATGCTGGTTCTTAGAGCGTTAAATCTCTTGATGCTCTGGCACACGCACGTGCTCCCATATATTGGATTCAATTAACCTTTTCGTTTCCTTCATCATCTTCTTCCAGGTGAATGGTAAACACCCACTTGCGTTTTAAGAAGTTACTTCGTAACTCTCTCAATCTCCCCCCCCCCCCCAACTCTATTTATCTAGAGTAGGAACTCGATTATCCGGCCTCGTAGTGACGGCAGGCGTCCTGATAATCGATTTGGTCTGATAAGAGAGATAATTATGCTCCAATACAGCACTTTTTGAGCTTATCATACTAGGGGTATCCATATGTTATGACCAATTCGCTAATGTTATAATTATCTGGTTGGCGTTGTCATGTTTCATACTTCATAAATTGATATCGAAATTAAACGAAATGCAAGTAAAATATCCCTTTATGTATTGTTTGTTTGATAGATATTGACCGACAA
Source organism: Diadema antillarum (assembly GCF_040938485.1). Classification (NCBI taxonomy): domain Eukaryota; kingdom Metazoa; phylum Echinodermata; class Echinoidea; order Diadematoida; family Diadematidae; genus Diadema; species Diadema antillarum. The sequence goes on along the minus strand of NW_027271573.1, from coordinate 209,624 downwards.
TGAGATCGATATTGCGACTCTTCGGATGCGTACGTACCTCAGCATTGTACTGTAACCTCTGCCGTGCACTCAGTGCCAGTGACAAGCATGGCATTAGTCACTGACATTGTCTCACGAACTGACTTACAAGTTACAGTCCGCTGCGATGATTGGAATTATGTCCAGTCGTGTATTCGCATGATAATGGTTGAACGTGTGTTCGTTTTGAGTGAGATTGGCACTGAAAATGCATGAAAACATACAACAACAAAAAATGTCAGCCAGTCGACGTTCAGATAACGGAGAATTAGAATATTCGATGGCCGGAAAATCGAGGTCCTACTTTATCTATCTATCTATCTATCTATCTATCTATCTATCTATCTTTATCACTATCTCTCACGCGCTGAAATATAAACAAACTAATAAGAAACACAGCATAAAATAAAAAGAATGAAAAAAAAAGAATAGGCATGGGTTGAGCCCAACACGCTGCACTGAAGGGTCGTCTCTGTGAGCTCCACCCACGTGGCATCCTTGACATCTGACGTACAGGAAACTGTTGATTCTCCACGCGGGATTGGACAAGGCACAGAAATGACAAGATTGCTTGAGCTATTGTTTGAAGTGCACACCATTCCCACATATACCTGTGGGATTGTCTACAACAAGTAAAACAAAAAGAAAAAAAAAGACCCTCGACGGCATCTGGGGACACCCAACGATTAAGTGCGAGCCAGTGTGTGTGTATGTAGGTGTGTGTGTGTGTGTTGTCGTTGTTGTTGTTGTTGTTGTTTATGTCTTGTGATTAAAAGGGCCAGGGTTTGGGATACCATTGTAAAGACTTTTATCATCATATGGCATCTTCAAGGTTTAAGTTGATCCTCGTTGGACAAACACAGAAGATAACAAAGAATTATGTCAAATTAATTCCAGTCAACTCAAATGTTGTTAATTTCACTGAAGTGGCAGTAACTTAACGGTAATTGTATTTAGGTTAATACACGACCAGTGCATTTTGCACTATTTCACTCCGAGTTATCAAGTAACAGAGTGAGAAGCGAATATTCGTATATCACGTTGTGGTGTCGACGTTACACGGTGAAGCACACGTCTCGACTGAAGTACTGCTGCAACAGTTAAGGAATTTCATACTTTTTTTTTACACTTTTCTACGCATACATACATGAATGAATACTTTGTAGGTGTGGGACATAGACGTTAAAATCTGAAGGCGTTGAGCACCGGCAGATATTATTTTGTCGCTTGAGTTCCCCGCGCTTTGACCGTCAAAATGTCTAGTAACAGGCAGTTTCCTGAACGTGAAGCTCCCAAAGCCCACGCCCGGACCAGGAGTCAGATTCAATCACCAATGACCGAGGAAGTGGCCGCTGGTCAACAGACCAAAGCAGGGATAATTGAGGATGCTATACCCATCTTTGATCTCACCATTGAGTCGAAAATGTAAGTGTTTTGTTGCGAGGATGTCTTGAAAGTACTAGTGTCTGTCGTGTGAACTCAAAATGCACACTGACCAACACGAAGTTCATGTTAACAGTTTGGAAAACTGTAGTAAGTAAAAGTAAAAGAGCTGAAAAAATACCCTCTCCAAGATGACCTCGGCACTATACAGGAACAAGAACAATAATAGTTGCCGCGTCTGTCTACAAGTTATGGAGTGAATAAGGAGATGCCGGGCGAAAGTACAGAAAATTTTAAAAAAAAAAACTTTTTTATTTCGAAGATTCGTCTATCCGAAGAGAAATTAGGTTCATATTTTGAATGTTCGTTGGTTCGCACATTCTTTTCATTTTCGGATTAATGACCTTTATTTCATTTTCGAATGAACGAACCTTCGGAATAACGCATCTTGCTTCATTTCGGATTTACGAACCTTCGGAATAACGCCCCAGATGTTCAGATTAACGAGCTTTTTTTCAGATAGATTAACCTCTACGTATATGCAACTTGTGTGTTTCGAAATAACTAACCTTCGGATTATCGAACCTTTTTTTCATTGTCAGATTAACGAACCTTCGGAATAACGAACATCAACCAGGTTTCCTATTTCACATGTCTTGGCATTATGTTGATCAATCCCTTGATTTGATTGGATTTGATTTGATTTGACTTGACTGAAATGAACCTCTTAAATTTTTATTTCTCGATAAGAATTAAGTCATATATCTCTGAAAAGACAGTTGTGTTCTACAAATGAGATATCCAGAGTATGCAAGATCATTGCGATGTCGTTTTGGAAGAACACAAATAAATGTCGTATTCAAAGACTCGAAAATTCTTCAAAAGAGATTACGTCGTAAACGTACAAGCTATAGATTCCGTACAGAACATTATACATCGCATTATCAATTGAAATATGCAAGAGAAAGACAAAACACATAAACATTACATACCATGTATAAAATTTCATGCCATCATTGTCCTAAATATGTGTTGGATATGTTTCAATTTAATTTTTTTTCCCGATTATGATGCAAGAAATCTGTCATTGAGCTTCCTGGTAAGTCGGATGAAGACCTGTTAAAAACAAAATGTTTAATGTACTCCCGGAAAAATACACTGGAATAAGTTACTATTTGAGATAAAACATAACACACTTAAAAAAAATAGATATTCAAAATGCTCAGGAACAGAACAGAACAGTGATATAAACAACTCTCCTCATATTTCCTTGTCATGTAACTTTGTTTCTCTTTCTATCTCTCCCTCCCCCTCTCTTTCTCTCCATGTATATGTCTTAATCTTGCTCAGTCTCTTGAACTCCCCTTTGTTTTCGTCTCTTTCATTTTTAAAACAACATGTGTATGAATGTTCTTGATTGGTCATCACTGTTTGTCGTTATGTGCACAGCATTCATAATAATTGTATTATTTTGTCCTAAAACCTTTCTTGTTTGTTTTCTGCATATTTTTTTTCATTAATTTACGTAACATTTTTACACGTATTTTTTTTTTTTGCTTTATCAGCACAATCCTCCGGACTGAGACATGCACCGTATAATATATAATTAAAGGAATGGAATGAAATGAAATGAAAATGGATGTTCCCGTTTTCCACCGCTACCAGCTAAAACAAATCATGACCATAGATTGTACACAGACACGTGCAGAAGCGCATGAAGCATGATACGCACGCAGACACGTAAACTCACACATTCACCTCACACTTGTATGTGCATGTACAAGGTTATGAAATGCACCGTTTTTGCCTACAAAACATTGATGTAATGTAATCAACGGTAACGCTATGAAAAATTTTGAAGGCTCGGGTGGCCTAGGTACCTGTATGCAATGATATCAGGTAGTGTAAACCCATTAAGATCATGCAGAAGCAGTTGGGCTTCCTATTTTGCGAGGTGTGAAAGGCAAGAGGTACGTATTCCTACTTCCCCCTTTACTTCTCGAGATGTAGTAATGTCTTCCTCATAACTTTCTACTACCGCCTTCTTAAAGTCCATCGTTAATCTCGAATGGACAAGAACGGATTAAAAAACAAATACTAGTTACAGTGTGTTCTCGGAAGAAAAAAACACTGCATGAACTTAACAATTTTTCGCTCAAATCATCTTCATTTTTGTATAATTATTCATAATATGTACCCAGATAAGATTAATCTGAAAGCGATACAAACTGTCATGATGAATTCCCAACCTGGGAATTGACAAGATAAAGTCCAACACGCTTTTCCTGCTACCGGATATAGCTTAGATTTTAAGCGCGTTTTGGTCATGAAACTTGTTTTATTATTTTGGCACGGAGATGATCCATTGCATACCAGTGGTGTGTCCTTATTTCAACTATACCGGTCGATATGGTGCACCTTTGCTATGAATGGTCTTGTCTATTTTTGATTCCATGTGAGAATTGTACCACATCCTGCCTTACATCGGCAATATTGTTGGCTCATTTGCACCAAGGTTTCGGCCTAGATTCTGAAAATGCCCTTTTTCACAAGACATCTTCAACCGATAGGTATAAAGTTTCGTAATACAAAACGCCCGGTAAGTGGGTCCCTTTCCCAGAGGAATATTCTCTGAATTGTATTTGACTGTGACTTACTTCCTGCAATGTTTTTTTTTTTTTTGAAGAATACTTGAGCAAATGTAATGAATAACACCAAACAAAAACAAAACACTCAACAGTGAGGCAAAAAAGAATAAGTATTGAGCAATTTATCGTTAGATAACCTTACTTTTCACCACCTGGTCAGATAGGTTTGCAGTAATTAATACTTCTAAATCACAAATGTTTTGTTGGTCGACAAGAGTGTGTGTTCTGTTGACTGTACGAATTGGTGTTGATGCGGACGTGTGTGTGTGTGTGTGTTTGTGGGTGTGTATGTATTTGATTGATTGATTGATTGATTGATTGATTCATTGATTGATTGATTGATTGATCGATTGATTGATTGATTGATCGATCGATCGATTGATTGATTGATTGATTGATTTTATTTCCGCAAAATAAAAATATGTACATTGCTTCTCATTGAATAATACAAAGAAATTATCACAAAAGTACGTGAAATTGCGGCTGGATAGCCCTACTCATGGTGGAGCTTTTCTACCGAAGGTCCAGAAGAAAACACACTCTGTATATCCAATATCAACATACAAAATATATCAACATAAAACTACACAAAATTAGATTAAAAGTATACACAATCAAATTAACATCCATTATTACACTTCAGTTAAACTATGAACACATGAATAAACCTAATCAATGAGATCAACAAATGAATATACCTGCGTTTAAAGAAAAAAAAATGCGTATACAAATACAACTAAATGGAAAATTTAATACTATTATATAAACACGATCCTCGGTAACTAGAAGATTTGCTGCAATATTGAGTTTTGGGTTTGGGGAGAACAAGAGCACTAACAGAACGAAGATTATCTGGCGTATAAGAAAATCTAAACAGGTCTTCTATTTGAATGTCAGTGTTATAGGAAATTGGATGTGAGGTTGAGTAGAATGGAGATGGCTGTGGCCTCTTATCGAACTGGAGAACTTGAAGTACAGTGTATAGCAAAGGCACGCTGAATTTGTTTCCTTTTTCGACTGCATGACATATGTTCCTTTTATCGCTGCCTTTTGTGTCATTACCTGTGGTTATATCATAGAGGAGCTGACATTCTGCACCTCATCATCATAATTTAGGATTTTTGTTTCTCTATTGCGGTTGTTTAATTTAAAAACGTAGATGTAAAATGAAATGGTTTGTTCCCTCTGACATGGATATTATCTTTCTGATGCCTAATTTTGACCCCCATCCCGCCTGGAGACAAACTTACTCTCGAGGAATGCTTCCGAGAGGTGAATTGCAGATCGACTGTCGTAATCAGCGAAATGAACGCGTCTTCTTATCCCCGAGTTGACGACACCTTTCATTGGGGCGAGTGGTCGCCCTTTTTTTTTTCGTTTGGCAACGCAGACGATGCAGTACCGTCCAGGAGGATTATCTCGCCCATTTTCCCCGGTTTTCATCTCTTTCCGAAGCTCATCGGGTTAGCCTCAAATGACGTTCGGCGTGCCGCAAGATGCTAGATACAATTTCGCTGGCAAAAGCTGCAAGATATTACGGCTGTTTAAAGAAATATATACGTGTACCTGTTTTCGAAAGCGATCCAGCTGCGCTTTAGCATTGCGAAGGAAACCTACCAACCTGCACGCCGTCTGTGACAAGACACTCTATTAGGCAGGCAGACTTTCCGCGCGAGGCATTGTAAGATTAATCAATGTTTTGTAAGTGATGGGTCCGTATCGGAAAATTAATGGTTAAGTAGATATCAATTAGTTTACTTGAATTATAAAGTTAATGACAACATGATAAGAAATCAGATTAAGGTGATGGCGATGGTTGGGTACCAGTTGTCCAGCAGTTTCAATTTGTGCGTACGTTTTCATGCGATTCAAATATCCACTTAAAAAAAAGTAAAGACTTCAAAGCAATGAGAAAAATAGGGTTATAAACGTTGGTCCTGGCTGTTGGCAGGCTCCGTTCAAGAGAACTAATGGTTTCAGGGAAAGAAAGCTGGGTATTACTTACAGAAAATCCGCCGATACAACAAGTTGTGAAAAAAGAGAGAGAGAGAGAGGGAGGGAGTCACTGACTACTTTGATTACAGCTGATGGCAGAAAGTAAGTTGTAGAGATGCTGATATTAATCATTAAAAGGGTCCTTAGACGGCAACAATGAGGCGATAATTTGTTCTCTTCTCCTCCCTCTCCACTCCCCCCCCCCCCCTCCCTCTCCCGCTCTCTTCCTTAGGAATCCTGGTCATATCTGCTGTTTGGCATCCGCACGAGTTCGTACAATTAGCTATACAACCAGCAATCAAATAACGCTGTTCATACAAGGTAACGGACGCACTTGATTTAACCGCCCTGTGGCAAAGAAGCCTTAAAGCAGATATGAGATTCACGTGCATTGCAATGGAGACTATAATGACAAATGCCTTGCTAACCCATGGCCTACGAGAAACTTGTGTGTCCCATTCAAGAAAGAAAATGTTTTTATGGCGGATTACAAAATTAAGCAGGGAGAGGGTTAACCAACGATGATCTTACTAATATATACCAGAGGGCATTGCAGATAAATGCCTGGTATAACTATCGCCACACCTGGGTCATTAAGAGGCAAGATTCGAACCCCTAGACATCTTGTTTTGAGAGTCCTGCGAACCTGAAAGCCACGCTCTCCACAATAAAATGAAGTCTCGACATTTGAACAAGTTTTGTTCATTACGGCTTACAGATTTTATTTTTTGTTTTAAATCAAAGTAGTGTGTAAGATACAGATGCTGTCTTAAAATATCCATGCTTATCACTCCTGAATGTATCTCTTATATACTTCATTTTATTGCGAAGGAAACGTTCTGGACGACTTCTTTTTTTTGGGGGGGGGGAGGGACAATGCCATTTATATGCCTTACATGGTTTCGACGTCTACATTATAGGAAACAGCGCAGGTCTTTATGGAAAGAATGTAAGAATAAGCTACCTGTATCTGCTATAGTTCCTTCAATATTTGTATGACATTTATCCATCGAATGTACGTTTGGTGAAACAAAAATTGATAAGAAACACGTCTTTATCACGAGGTATACTGAGCAATAAAGCATCAAAGCCAGCCGCAATGCAGGTCCTCGGTCTGGTTTGATATGACGATCGCATTTTGTCGAAAGGGTTCGTTTTATAAACTGAATAGTCGCTAGATTTTAATCTTTAGATTTGACGTAACACTATTTTGAGGTTTGACATGGGCCTGCCTATTATACAACCCGTTTTCGCCGTCAATAGCGCTATCATGCACATGAACACAGAGCGTTCGGAAAGGTAAATTTATTTGATGGTTTCGATTCTAAAACGTTTTCCGCACGCGGAGGAAATTACGTTCTCTTTCTTGTCAATTAGCCAGAAGGACGCAAGTTTTACATTTCCGCTGCAGAAAATGTCCGTTTCCGCAAAGTGCCAACAATCGCTTTTGAGCAAACGAGTCAACATGCGAATTGCTCCGACATACTTATGACTGTAATAACAAACAGAACAATACCTCTTTATGATTCTCCTTTGTCGCTTTATTCATGCTGTTAATAGGACGATGCAATTAACCTGGTATACTATCAGAAAGAGTGGAATTGCGATTCTGTCAGAGGAAGATCTGTCTCGTGCGTATGCCCTACTTAGTTAGGAATGAGAAATCCCCCCCCCCCAAAAAAAAAAGGCTTCCAGGCTTCCATCACAGCAGGTCCATTCTAGATAGCGTGTAACCCAAAAGTTGTCGATGCTCTTGCGCGAGAATCGCAGTGAAGACATTTTGATGCACATTTCTCCTCAGATCATTTCAGTGCTCCTTGATGGTAGATATCTTTTAATATTTTGTTCATATTTCGAAAGAAGAACTCCGAAACATCCAAGTTCGGTGTTTGCTATCATTTCGTTTTCTGTTTTGCGCGTGATGGGTTTTCTTGGTGCCTTCTGGTAGAGTCATTGCGTTATGATCGATTCATTGTTTCTGCTTGTTCGTGTAACGTTCTTTTGTTTTTAGTTTGTTTTGTGGATGGGGTATGATGTTCACCGCGCTGACAAAGAGCTAGGAAAGAGGAAAACGCAAAAAAAAAAAGTATGTGAGAGAGAAAACCGGCCAGGCCTTTCCCAATAATATCATTTCAATTCATACAAAGTAAGATGTTAATTGCGGAAACGCTTCAACTCACGAAAGCAAAACGCACACAAGAACAACAATACAAAACTGCAAAATCTGAAACGAAACATTGCCACACTTGTATGCATTTTCTTTTTTTCTCTTTTTTTTTTTTCAATCTTGAAACAGCAATATGACATAAAGAGTCTGTTGAAAATTGTAAATCGAAAACGCTTGGGGCATCAGTAGAACACATCAAAACCATTTTCGAACAGCGTGTCTGGTTACAATCTCGTCGTAAACGCTCTTGACATTGAGAAGAAGGGAGAAGAAATACGATCTTATAAATTCAATTCGCCCCTGGTCTTGTTAACAACCCTGCCCCTCATTGCAGACAGATATGATATTCCTCTCCCTCCCCCCCTCCCCCTCCCCCACTTTCTCTCCCTCTCTTTCATTCTCTCTGTCTTTCATTCTTTCCTATCCTTCTTCCGCCACTGTGAAGATTGCATCGAGAGTTCACCCGAGAATCAGTGTGAGAGTGTCGGCACTGAACTGTTGCAAATTCCTCCAACATCTTCCCTAATAAAAAAAATCGTGATTACTCATGAACCAGACGTTCTCTCATGCATCATTTTTCTTCTGATTATTCCTTGACATTCTACTCAGTGCTAACGAGCATGGTTGTTGTTGTTTTTCTATTCCTTTTTGTTATTTTGAGCGCGATTTGGTATCGCCGTAAATTGATCCAAGATGAGGAAGATTTCGATCGTTGAATACAGCATATATCCTGCGAGAAATCTGTACCGGAGATGTTATCCCAGATAATTCTAACAATATAAAGAAAAAAAAAACAACCAAGATGGATGTCAATAAGTCGCTGATAGTCAACCAACAGGTCTAGTGATGTTCAAAATTACACTTATAGCCTTATTGCTTTTGTCACTTGCATTTAGTACATGAACTGATTTATCGATTAACAACTCGGCGGACGCATCTATCCAGTAAAACGGAATGAGTCCTCCTCAAAACGATCGTCGAATAGCTGGCAATCAATGTTAGTGAAGTGGAGTCAATTTGTCTTAACATTCCAGGAACATATTTCGTTCATATAAAACTTGAAACAATCTGACGGCATCGAATTTCCTTTTTTTTTTATTTGATTCATTTTTATTTCCAGCCACAAAATACAACTATAGTAAAACATTTCAATACACAGAGTCATACAAAATAGAAACATTGTTAAATGGATGACAATACTGGGAAGGTAAATACAATCTTATTCTTTTAGACATGAGACTTATACGACTGTACCGAAACAAAAATTGTTGGAAATGGAGGGGGCTGGTGAAAAGCAGGGCTTGTAATTGTCAGTTCCCTCATGGACAATATTAAGGCAAGGCACTTCAGGGCAGGTTATCAGAGTCTCAGTAAATACTGAGCACTTTATGTATTTGCTGGTCTATTGCCCACATGCGTTTTCTGGCCAAATCAGACAGCTTTGAAATCATTATTCCTCTTACTGTTCCTCCTTTCTGGGAAAAGTGCAAGAGTTGAAAAATTGGTCTCCGCCGGGAATCGAACCCGGGTCTTTGGCATGGAACGCCAAAGCCTTAAACCGCTCGGCCACGGAGACGTCAAAGCGGTTCAGGCAGACCCAAGCTCGATTACCCGATCAACCTTTTCAACCCTTTATGCACATATATATATATATATACATACATATATATATATATATATATATATATATATATATATATATATATATATATATATATAATAGATGACAAAGTAGGTAGTAATGCATTTCACTACCCTACTTCGTCATCTTTTCTGTACTGGTACCAACACGCAGACTACAAACATCATATATATATATATATATATATATATATATATTGGACTGGAGGTTCTTATTATACCAGGACATATTGGTAACATTTATAATAACTGAGGCCAACTTTATCACACACTTCTTCATGAACCCACAGAGAACTTGAATATGGTCACTGGTCATTAACTTCGAATTCCGAGTAACTTCTGTCTCAATTTCCAATAAACACACGCTCACGTAATCTTTCCAGCTTACAGTTAGCTACAATGGATGACACGTTCCACTCCACAAATCGGGCTCTGATCACGGAGAAGATTTGATGACTCAACAATATTACCAACTCTGGTTGCGAAGCAATTACAAAAGCGGTTAGATAATGTAAGATTTAAAACATTTGACTTTGGGCAAAATCATCTCAGATTTGTCCAAAAGCTTTGAGACCTTATTCAAGATTTTCTTAGTCCACTGTCCTGAAAATTTGATGAACAAGTGGGTCCTTTTAGCTTCATACAGCATTATTTTTTCTCTGATTCCTTAACGAGTAGTTGCTTATCAACCTCCTTTTTACATTTCCGCCATGCTTCTTTCCAACCTCCGTAGACACAGTTTCCCCTCCGGACAAACCTTGTTGAACCAGGGTGTCTGCGGTCGAGCTGTTTTGGTCCTCCTGATTTCAGTAGCTGGGTCTATGTCCTGAAATTTACGAAAATAAATACTCTTCTTTGCTAGACCTGGCACTAATATGAAATTTGCGCATCAGCCCAGCATAATCTGATGGAAGATTGAACAGAACTTGTACTCATGATAAATGAAACAAGACCATCTGAGGCCCTGTTTAAGATAAGATCTAATGTGTGGCCTTTCACATGAGTTGAAAAGTTAATAATCACGTTATATCAAGCTGACAGATGAAGGGATATCTGAAATATGATGATTGTTATTGTTATTTTAGTCATTCACTTGGAAGTTAAAATCACCATTGCTGTTATATCAAGGTGATGGGAGCGATCATAAGTCTTTAAAGACAAAGAAGCGTGACAAACTCTCTGAAGAATTGAGGTGATGTTGATGATCAATCACTTGTCCCTTGAGGTCTATAGATATCAACCGGTTCCATGACATTTACCTCTGCGACAATTGCTCACATGAAATATCTACACGCTAAGCCAAACAGAAAATTCTACCCACAAACATAACCCTAATGTTAATCTCAATCCTCACATCAAACTTAGCCAAAAGCCATATCACAACCCTAACCCAGAGTCCTTCGAAAAAATAAAACCGGAACAATTGACGCAGTAGCAAATGTCGTGTCACCCATTAACCAGATGCAACGGACTCGGGTCATTGCAGGATATACTGAAGTCCATAATCATACTCATTAATGGAGGTCCAAACAATCGGTTTCATTGGCTCACTACAATCTGTTTGACTGTGAAATTCTGATGAATACAAACGCAAGACATCTACCTGTTCTATCTAAGCGAGGTGAGTGGAGAAACTGATGTTAACGTAAGGTGGCATCCAGTTCAAGCAGCGTCCTGTTATTTCTCAAGTCTCTTGTGAGCCAAAACTCAGTCATCATTAGTACATGACCGTATGGTGAGAGGACACAAGAATGTCATAAATGAGATCTGCTTTTTGAACTAATGTCACTCTTCACAATGCGAAGTTGGCCAGTTGTAGCTGATCACTACCTCTTCCTGAAGAGGTACTGTCTTGTAGCCGCGTGACAGTTCGTTATTCAGACTGTTCGTCATTTCCGAAGGTTCGCTTATATCCCAAGGTCGCTAATCCGATAATGAAATACGGTTCGTTATATTCTGATGATTCGGTTTTCCGAGGGTTCATTAATTTGACAGTGAAATAAGGTTCGTTACTCCGAAGATTCGTTAATCCAAAAACTTAACAAACCTTCGGATTAACGAACATATTTCATTTGAGGTGGGAGCTTAGAACTAATTTTAATCGATTTGATGGTCGACCACACCTCCTTGCCCAGGAGGTGTTAGGTAGAGCGCTGCCTCTTTACAGAATCTTGCAACCATGGTTGGCAAGTAAGGTCCGGACCTCTCTGATAATTCAGGAGTTATCCTTAGCCAGGTCCAGGGTAGGGATTCGCAACGCCCTGTTGAATTAGTTCAGCTCGAAAGGTGCATGTACTAGCAGCATAGCACAATATCCTCTGGCCAAAGTATCCCTTCCCGCCAACTGGGAATTCCTTCCACTATCCAAAGATCTATTCATAGCAATTTTGTCTTTAGAGATGGTGCGATACACAAACAAACGTCAGGGCACTTTAAACCTTTCATCGAGTCCAAGTCCAAGATTGCGAATCAGATTTATGGCTGACTTAATTCCAATAATGCTGTTCACAATTGTTGTGTACGGGCACATCTCCAAATTTGATACCAGAGCAGTTGAAATATGGTCTTTAAAACTTGAATGTATGACAAGGCAAAGGCAAATGTGCCAAGCTGAACCTTCATGACATCCAGAGCAGAATGATATAAAGATTGTTGACCATCAAACTTATAACGAAAATATCAAGCAAAATTGAAGTTTTGTGGCAGCTCTAAAGAGCAAGCGCGCAAAAAAGTGATGTCTTACAAACTGTTTAGCAAATCGCCATTTCAGATCAAACTTTTCATTAATTTTGCCATTAGTGTCGGCGACGGTATCCTGGTAACCCGATGACTGGACTATTAATACATATCAGGGCAATTATCCCCCCCCCCCCCGGACAATTTACCCCCGGCTAAATACCGTTTAGTGGTAATGTCAGAGTAAAGATTATGGTTAGGGTTTGGGTTAGGGTTAGGATTGGGTTCAGGGTTAGGATTAGGGTTAGGGTCAGGGGAAGGATCCAGGATATTGTCCAGGGAGTAATTGCCCTAGAACCGTATACTGACATCGTGATATCATTCATGCTAACGTTGTGAAGAACGCCACGGTAATGATATGATGTCACTGTGAATTGTTGTTTCAGGGTGTAGATGACAATTTCGGAAGGGGGCATTGCAATTTTCAATCATGATGGCAAGTCAAGCGATTTCAAGGTAAAGTGATAACAATGGTTAAGAAAAATCGCACTTGGATATTGAATAAAGATCATAGCAAGAGACATGTCATTGGTATGACTTGAAATAAAGGTCACATTAATGTCTAAATGTTACGACATCGACCTACTGCTTAAAAATACAGACGAATGGATGATATTAAAGCTTTTAGGCGTAATGTTCAAATCCTAGAGCAATCCAGATGGTTCAGATAATCAATAGCATGTCATTCAAACAACCCGTAGTATCTCCTTTCATTTTAATGTTCTTCACTTGGGTATCGTATTACTCTGGTGTCGGACCAGCGTACGCTATGTTTTTCAGTATTTAATGAGGTTTTCGCATTTGGTTCCTCCCTGTACACAGGAGTGTCTCAACAGGAGATAAAAAAGCATGGTATAATGTAACGATAACAATGATGATATATGATTCCAAGTCCGGACACACATGAGTTGTGCATCAATCAAATCTTGTTAATATTGCGCATGGAAAGCGACTTCCGTCTCTCCCAAGTAACAAGTGATAATAAGTTTATAACTTTGTGACTTGAGTTATGGGTGCCCTTTCCAGATCTTATACGAACTAGTGATCACGAGACACGAACGAGGTAGGTGGGAGGGACTAGGAATCGTGATATTTTGTTTTTTATACCAGGTAGAGGCATGCGGCGGCTCTAAGGAAATGAACATATAATTTCACAGGGTAGCTGTACTCAAAATATTGCATGCTGTTTTGACATTCATGTACCATTGCTACAAGTGTTCCAAACGTTAAGTGTTGACTCTGCGGGTCCGGGAAAGCAGTGCGAGCATACGTTTAATATTGCATTCTTAGATTCTTCCTAGGACTTTTTATAATCTAGCGCTCTATCATATAAACAAATTTGAGGACGTATTTGAATCCTTGTATTGGTCAGTCTATAAAAAATTCAATGGCATACAGAATAGGGAGGTATTGATAGGAAGATCGCTTTTGTCCTGTTCTCTTAATTTCCATAAACTCAGAACTGGGAGAACAAAAATCAGGATGCTTGATATTTCAGGTGTTGCATCAATTGTAGACAAAGACGTGTTTACATCTGCATCAGATAATAAAAGGTATTTACTGTTTACTGCACTGAGAGATATGTTGGTGTGTCAACGTTAGAATGGGATGAGATCATGAAAATGTCATGTAATGAAATATAGTTGCACCGCTCTTCCTCCCCCTTTTTCAGCTACAAAGGAAGTGGGGTTTGAACTTTACATGTAGTTAGATTGATTTGAAATCAGCAGGATAAGACAGAATAAACGTGAGTAGGAAGATTATACATATTCTCATTTGAGGTCAATGCACTAGCTTGTATGGTACAACGAGTACATGATACGGATTAAAGCGTTACTCTGTGAAATCATGCGGAAATCATGTCTACAATCGTGTATTGACCCTTGGCGGTAATACCGCTCTGTTCATCCCTGTGTCTCGTTCTCTCTCTTCCGTTATGGAGCCTCTCTGTCGTGTTACCTCTACAAACATGGATAGATTTGCCTCCAGAAAGACATCTCAGAATTGATTGAGTAGTGCCATTACATGATGCCATTTGCTCCTGCGACCACCGATCAACCTATAACTCGGCCACAGTCCCCCCGGAACTCGCCCTGTCGTTGTTTTCAAACGGCGCCCAAGCGACGGATGATCGATGTTGACTAATGTTTTGCGTGCATCAACTGCAAAATGTGATCCCCAAGAATCAACACACCCACGGTCACACCCAACAGAGATTCTGAGTATCTTTGACTTCTAAGTGAGAGTTTCGAACAATTCAAGAGAGCGAAAACTAATGAAATCGAATTCCTAAGTGAATTAATACATGTTAGCATGTTACATGTTATCAAAACCGAAACGTCAGTCACCCAGTGCCCAGAGTGACATCTTCTTCGGTCATCCATTGTTAGAAAATCAAAACAACTATTTTGCACGTAAGGTCAACAAATCCAGCACAGTAACAATGGACAAAATAAACTGTGATTTGAGCTAAATTCAAGTCAAGTGTCATAAGCAAATAAACAAGGCCACAGGATACTCAAAGACAGTCCCAAAGGAGATAATCCGACTGATAGTTTTTTTTTTGTAAACAAAATTGCCCCCACTGTATAAAGAAAATGTGTCATCTTACAGAACTTTAGGCGCGATACGTATATTTCTAGCATTACAATATAGCACTTTTTTTCATGAATTAGGATGTCGAGTGGTAACCTTTGGTAGGGGAATAACTCTTTGAACATTCAGGGACAAGTGTAGAACGTTTGATAGTCACGATTTTAAGCAACAAAGAGAGCATTAACCGGCGATAAATCAGCTGAAGTCATTTTAAGCTGTTGTATTTTTCAGTTCTTGTTTGTTTGGGGTTTTCTTTTTGAGGGGGGAGGGAAGGACAGAGAAATGGAGAGAGGTGAAGATGCAAGAAATGATTTAGAGGCATATAAGGAGATTTGCTACACAAGGGCGTAATGACAGTGGTACAAGAAGGGGGAGAAGGACGTAAAAGACAGTATAGTGGAAGAAAAGGAGACATGAAAATGAGGAAGAGATAAAAAGAAAGGACGAGGATGGAAAGAACAGGTGAGAGGAAGAGGCAGGTGAAGAAATGTTTGTTGAAAAGAAAGAAAAAAAGAATGATCTTGGAATGAGCAGTAACTCAATCCATGCAAGGAATCCATTATCAAGGTGCGGCAATGTTTATATTTTCAGAGAATATATAATCATTACCCACTGACATTAATTGCTGCGGATGCGCCTCGCGCTAACTGTCACATGCATCAGGTTCCATATATTATCGGGGTTGATACGCCGCCGTCAAGAGTGCATTATTCTCCCTCCTTGGTTCGCAGTTTTGTCTTTCATTTTGTCTGTGTCGGTCCCAAAGGAATACCAGTCTCGATCTCTGAGACATCCGATGAAGATGACGACATTAACGTAGCGACAACAACTATTCAAAAAACGAAGAAATAATAAAACATTACGACAGTCTGCTTGCTGCCTGTTTCGGGGGTAATATTTTGTCTCGATGTCCCGTCTGTTTGTTTGATCAATTCATCACTCCTCCACGACTCGGGGCGCGGATGATATCTGTGCTATGCACACAATGGGACGGCTACTTTGACGAGTTATGACGATTTATACGACCATTTAGCCTGATGTCTTCCTGGTGAAAACTAGTCTGCGGCCTCTCGTAACGGTCCACCTCCGGCTACAATATTATATGGGGATTGAAACTTTCAAAAAAACAAAGGTATAAATCAGAACTCCAGGTGCTGCTAAAAGGTATAACGTCTGCGCTTACATATTTATTGTTTCCTCGAGTTTTGTCATTCTACATGTATCGTCCTGACCGTAACTTGAACAATATTATACGAAGACTTCCTACGTCCCGGCGAGACCCTTTCCCGAAGGAATTTTCATCATTCCCTGTGTCGTGTTTTTAATGTGACACGGGAGTTCTGTAGCGGGCGTATGGATAGGCAATCCCGCTACATCTCTTGTCCCTCTGTATCTCGGTGTGCATGTTTGTGTGTGTGTGTGTATTTTTTTCCTAACATTTTCTTTTCTTTCTTTTTTTTTTTTGCATGACCCAGTAATCAAAGAAATTCAAACCTCGGAGGGGTATGATGGGTAACGTGTCAAACTTGGTGCCGCGGACGAAAATAGCTGGGAGAAATGAAAACATGGTTTTATGTACTGCACATCAGCATTCAAAACACACAGCAAAATCCATCGTTCCGTCACGGGGGGTATCTGGAGAGCGGGTGCCCAAATGGGGTTGTTGGCTGCACACCACGGCGAAGCCGAGAAGCTTCCTTAACGAGGTACATTGCGATCAAGTCGGGCGTAAAGACAATAAACTTTGCCTGAACAAAAAAAAAGAAGGAAAGGACAAGATAGCGTCATTCTCTCGAACAAACGAGGCAATATATACTCTCATTGTTTTCAAAACTAATCTTTCGCAAATGTATAGACGTGGCGCAAGTGGGGCGAGAATAAAGGAAAAAGGTTTTGTTGGGTGGGCCGTGCAAGGAATGATTATTTCCGCTGGAGAGTAAATATACGCAGCAAGACAAGTGGCCTGGGGAAAATGAATAGGGAATTGTTTTTCACTTGCATCTCGCCAAAGAGAGAAAGGATTTTAAATCATACAAAACGAGTTATGAGAAAGCTTTTCAAGAGGTGCAGTAAATGCTCGAATAAGATAAAAGGTGCTCAAATAAATAAGAAATCTTATATATATATATATATATATATATATATATATATATATATATGTATATATATATATATAACGAAGAATCAAGAAATAAACTAGCGATGCATTATTTCGCCAATAAGAATGAATTTATTGTACTCAATAAACTCATGAAACTCACTATACTCATTGTACTACTCATTGTACTCATTCTCGAGTACAATAAACTCATTCTTATTGGCGAAATAATGCATCGCTAGTTTATTTCTTGATTCTTCGTTATATTGGAGCCAATACGTGAATTCGCAACATGTTTATATATATAAATATATTTACATATTATATATATATATATATATATATATATATATATATATATATATATATATATATATATATAGTGTATATATATATATAATATATATATATATATATAATATATATATAATATATATATATATATATATATATATATATATATATATATATATATATATATATATATATATATCACATATATCATATATATTCTTGTAGTGACATAGATGTGGAGGGTGATTTGTAGCTCTCAGGTAAGTGAATCTGCCTCTAAAGGACAAGGGTCGCCACACACGAAATTATCACCAGACCTGTTCTGCAAGACCAAAAGCAATTACTATGATATACACAGGAACAAACTATGTAGGCATCCGGCTGAAACAAAAAGAGAAAAAAAGAGCAATATCTGGTTTAAGCTCCATATATGCGTATATAAAAGATGGAGCTTAATTCTCCAGTAGAATAAAAATAAATATAACATAAAATATTCATAAACAGTTAAAGGAATCCACGGGAATACTGCCTGGTATCTGAATTTTCATGCAGTAAATTTGTCAATAGATCAAAAAAAAAAATATTCGTTTGTAACGACTCTGTGGACCATCTGTTCGGCAGAAGCCAACGTATCCTGCATGGAGACATGTCGGTGTGCCGTGTATGGGAGACGTCATCCGGTTTCAATCTAGACGGAAATCAATCCTTACTGAAATTGCATCGTATGTCCACACTGTCATGCCGGTTGTTTCGACAAGAACTTATTAGACCAAATTTTGCTTTCTTCATACTGATGATTTTCAAACGTTCCGCAAATGCGGATAGTTTTGAAGGTGCCTGTCCCTTTCTTCTTTTTTCTTCTTTTTTATTATTTAAATTTCCTGTACCCTTTTTCCTAATTTGCGCTAACGTGATGGCATTTCTCTATACTCTCTTCTCTCTAGAGCAGGCATGATCTGGCCTCCAAATAGGTTAATGAACCTTGTCTAGGATTGTCATGGTGTGACGTATCGTCGTACGTGCGAACGCTGTGCGCCAGATATCTGGCATTGAGTGAGGTGAGCAGAGGTGATTAAGAATACACTGGGTCACTCTTGTCATCGCGTTGTTGACTTTTAGCTTGAAGAATGTTCGTCGTTCCAGTTTCAGATCCGATCGTTGATATATATCAGAACTACCAACAGCAGTGGATTTTTTTTTTGTCGGATGTGAATGTGTACGTAATGGCGTGCGTGCGTGCGTGCGTGTGTGTGTGTGTGTTTGTGTTTAAAGTGTATGAGAAGGGAGTTTGTAGGTTGTTTTTTTTTCGAGTGTTTGTCGTTCCAGTTTCAAATCCGATCGTTGATGTATATCAGAACAAACACCAGCAGTGGGTTTTATTGTATGTGACTGTGTACGTAATAGTGTGTGTGTGTGTGTGTGTGTGTGTGTGTGTGTGTGTGTGTGTGTGTGTGTGTGGTCGTGTGTGTGTGTGTGTGTGTGTGTGTGTGGGTGTGTGCGTATGTGTGTGTATTTGTGGTGTGTGTGTTGTGTGTGTGTGTGTTTGTGTTTAAAGTGTGTGAGAAGGGAGTTTGTAGGGTTTTTCTTCGCGTGTTCGTCGTTTCAGTTTCAGATTCGATCGTTGACATAGTTATCAAAACTAACACCAGCAATTGATTTTTTTTTTTCGTATGTGTATGTGTACTTAATGGTGTGCGCGGGTGTGTGTGTGTGTGTGTGGGTGTGTGTGTGTGTTTAAAGTGTGTGAGAAGGGAATTTGTAGGGTTTTGGTTCGAACGCTCGTCGTTCCAGTTTCAGATCCAATCGTTGATATATCAAAACTATCACCAGTAGTCGATTGGTTTGTTTCATATGTTTCAATATATTTTTGTTTGTTATTTCATTCGCCTGTTCCGTCGACATCCTTGAACTTAAAATGAATACGTGTCATAGAATGTGATCATTTGATATGATTTTAAGGACCATTTTAATTCTAACTATCGTACAAAGAAACTTAAAGGAAAGCATTGAGAAGGGAACAGTATTTCGGAAGGTTGGATCATTTTGAGCATTACTGTCTGGAAATCAAGATGCTCTGCTTTGGGAAAATTTCCGCGATCTTCGGATTGATCGCCCTTTTACAGAGAATGATATATTGGAAAGCACCAATGAAAGAGTCCAGGTGTATTTGCAGCAGAATTTCTTGACCAAACTAACAGAGCCTTGTTATGCTGGTACAGCTATCACTTTGCTGATGTTCAACATTAAAACAAACGGTGCGCATGAGAAACCTCATTTGCTGCTGTTACCATTCATTTTTACACAAGGATCGCACATAAAAGAATGCATGCTGCGCGCATTTGATACATGCGATTGTTTTGTGCATGTGTGTGTGTGTAATGGCGCGTGTGTGTGAGTATGTGTGTATGTATGTGCCCATTGGGTATTATATTGCGTTGCTTCGATGAAGCTTTAGTAATCCTTTTCAAAATATCTACAAAAAAAAGGAAATGTCATACCATCGTATCGCTCACGCGACAGTCATTAAAATCCGTCGTTGATCGTATGATCATGTTTAATTGCCAAGTCCACCTGTCTGCCTCAATAATGTCGAGCATAAACGTCCTGGTGATGTTTTTGTGAGGCCATCAATATGCAGAGAATAGAGAAGAAACATTTCCTCAAAACAGTAGACCTCGTCCTCCTTTTTGAGGAGACCGCAACAGCTATAATGATAAAGAAAAATAACACACAGACAGTAACAATTTTGTTGTTATGCTTTAGCACACACACACACACACACACACACACGCGCGCGCGCGCGCGCGCGCGCACATACAATTACGTACATCTGTGTTTATGCGTATTGGTCTGTGAGGCACATATTTGTTCGTGCGTATCGTTCAGTGAACCCCCCAAAAAACTTGGTCGCTATACCCTATAAACCTGACGAATAAAGCCATAGATTGTACCGAGGTGTTCTCATGAGGTGCAGCTTGTTTAAAAAGAAACAAAAGATCTATACACTCACGTACACTCACATTCGCGAATCCGCACGATAGGTAAAAGGAAAAAAAAAACGAAAAAAGAAATGACCGGAACTCGCGTCTTATTATCCTCTCTTGTGGTTCTCCTCCATTTCCATCCGGACAAGATTTCGTTCCAAATCGCCGGCAGTCTCCAGCCGCCAACACGTATGACGTACGCATGATTGCTTTAGATGAACACAGTTATAAGACAAACTTTGTTGCATAGCTGTCAGATTTTTTGTTGTTGTTGTTGTTAATATCAACTCTCGTATGTTCCCCCTCTGTTTTCCCCACAGGATTAGTGGTTCCAAATGATGGATTTGTTTAAATGCCAGGGAGATTGCGATGCTACAGAGTAATACCTATCAAATGTAGATGTGAAGTTAGTAACTTTCACTATGCTTAATTCAGCTCTTTCTCTCTCTCTCTCTCTCTCTCTCTCTCTTTCTTTTTCATCTGTCTGTATCTGTATAGGAATTGACAGATAAACGGTCTCTGCTCGTTACAGAGCGACTAAATGTTGAGTGTGAAATGCGCATGTAAATCAACACGACTTTTTTTTTATTAAGAGCGCAACAAAATTAATCACGCTGGGTTACATTGCATAGAGGAAGACATGCAACTCTAGTGATACGTTTATAAGCCTAACTTCTCATTTTCAGCTATAACTGGTGTAACATTAGGTAAAGTGTGCCGTATACAATTCTGAATTTCTGTTTAAGCTTGAATTTTTTTTCAAAGTTTAACACAGAAGGAGCAATCTTACGTTTATAAGCTATAATATAACACCAACATGACAACATGAGGGACTTGGCAAAAATAATGCAGTACCATTGGCTATAGTACAGTAAATCGCTTTTATAAGAGTATTCGAACCGGGTAACTGCCGCTTGAGCGTCGGCGGTCTTATTCACTTAGCCGGAACAACCCCTCGAATTCTTGTGTTAAAGAATTCATGCTGTCTGGAGGAATCGTGATTATATCGCCTCCTTATCAAGTATCCTTTGAAGAATGTTTCGCATGGATTTACTGCGGCACACAATCTAACCCCTATCCAGTCGTATAAACATTTATTATGTACATCATACAACTCACTATGAAGACATCGTGGAGACTGTGTTTTCACCGTGGACACTGTGACTGACGTAACTAATACACTTGTGTATCATGCTAGCATTACCGAAGTCTGAATGTAATGTCAGGATTTACCTATTGCCTCACATATCCTACGTGAGAGAGAAAAAAACAATCAAACAAATAAATGTCAACATATCAAGAAAGGAATTGTTCTATTATCAGTCAATTACACCCTAAAGAATTCCGTTTCTAACCAGGGAAAATCTGCGTGGCAAGCAGTCACTTAAAAGATCGACCGCCGCAGTTCCTCGAGCAATATGTTTGCGACAAAACGGCGCAGAAATCTGATAATGTGCAAATTTGCCGATCTTAATTTATCTCGTGTGACTGTTTAGAAAGGGAATAGAAACCTCTCAAAACAAAGAACGTCCACAGGCTGCGGTGTATTTTTAAGCCTTTATCAAGATCAAAGACTCACTTTGGTTTACCATTTAATCTCTACAATATTGTCGACTGAAACACTACTCTTAATGGTGAATTGCATCTTTCTTTCTTTCTTTTTTTGCTATTTCAAACAGCAAGATATCATAAATAAGACAATGAATGTTAAAAAGAAGGAAAACAATGTTCTAGACCAGTTTCAGAGGTCATTCACCCGTTTGGGCTGTCACTCTTGCATTACTAGTATGTAGTCATTATCAAGTATAGCAATAGAATTAAAAGGTATACAGGGCACCAGAAATTTGGGGTGGATTTTGTGTGTGTATGCGTGTGTGTATCTTAGTGTGTGTGTGTGTGTGTGTGTGTGTGTATGTGTGTGTGTGTATTGTGTGTTTTGTGTAGGAATACGTTATTGCATGCCCCAGTTGGGTTAATCACACTGGATACACAACCGTCGTAAGAGCAAGAAGTACAGACTACAAAGCTATTGTGTGTGTGTGTTTTCGTATATGTTTTTTTTTTTCCCGTGGGGTGTGAGGGGAATGGTGTGTGTGTACGGGTGTTGAATAGACAATGCCCGATTATTACCCAATTGATTATATGCATTGCACCTGTTGAACAACTTCAAGTGAACTTGCATTATGATTTAAGCATGATTTTCATTCCTCGTACGCGGGTGAAGGGGGGGGAGCAAAATTGGTATGAAGTTACCTCGAGTAGTATCCCTTCAATAAATCCTTTATCTGAGTCATTCGTGGGGATGAAATTTTCTCTTTAAATCCGAGTAGTTGTTAAGCTGAAGCAGAGTTAATTGCGTCTCTGTATAAGTTTAAGAAAAGAAACTACTCTTACCTTGTCTTCGTCTTCTTCTTCTCCTCTTCTTCTTTTACCTTTACAATTTTCCTTCCGAGTTGAGTGCTCAACTCATTCCAAAGTCGGCATGCTCTACATCATGACAGCCGAATTTAAAGTAGGTAAAAATCCTCCTTGATTTAGCACCCTTGACACATCCTAGACCGGCTACATCCGCGGTATAATTAACCGCTGTCGGCAAACATCAACCATAATGTTTCGCTAATGTAGTTGTCTGTGTCAGCCTTCGGCATACCAGAGACAAAAAGAAAAGACATGCGAATGCGTTGGCATAGAACCGACAAAGGGAAATCAAGCAACAGGTGCCATCGACCGGGCCGGGGCCCGCCGAGCAGTGCTTGGAATATCGACGAATTGCTCAACCGCAGAGGGGGGTAATAAGGCGCCCTAACTTTGCCTGCAATAGTATCACTTACCCTAGAAGGGCAGGGCAGAAAGATTACTTGAGGTTTGTTTTTTTTTTTTTTTTTGATGTTGTTGTTTTTCTTTCATTTTTAAGACAGATCGTAGAACAGTCTCTTCGATTAACTTTAAAATAAAATTCAAAAATGTGTAATTGACACATTTTTATTTCATTTTCAAGTTCTTTGAAGAAATGAGTCACTGTAAACTCCTTGTTCTAGTTCAGCACTTCAATGAATATAACTTTGAAGTTTGTAATAATCGTACATGTTGTTAAACTTTATAGTCAGGGAAGATTGTCGTTGAGAAGGACTTTTGTTCCTTTGTATTCAATTCGGAAACAGTGCTAGAACAGAATCTTGTCAAGTCATTCGTTGTTTGACGCTGTTAATTTGCCCTTGCGCACTTTTCCCATTTCCATTTGTTGGTGGAGCAACTAGTAAAGAGAATCTTAAACAATATATATCATTTCTGTCTATATTCAATCTGATGTTATAAACGCCGTGCATTTTTTTTTACGAATGCAAGCCTTTCATAAACCCATCGATATGACTTCTTAAGAGACTGCCACATGATTGATAAACCAGCGAAGAAAAGACAAAACAACAAACAAACAAACAAACAAACAAACACTGTCTTTTGCAACCATTGTCCGCGAGGTTATTGGGCTACCTGACCGTTTCGTGACAATTGCTTGACCAAAGGAAATCCTCGAGAGTTTGTTGAGAAAGTTCATTTACAAAGGTTTTGAACCACATAAACAGGATTGCATTTCGCAACAATGATCATACTGTCCAACTTTCCATTATTGATATAAAAGTTCGCATTCCATATTCCCCCGAAGAGGAGTACAACTTTTCCCGCCCGTCCCTCATCGCTACCCTAGAGGCTGTAGCAAAATCAATGATTTGATTAAATCCAGTCTGTTTATTGATATATCTAGTAGGGATTAGTATATGATAGTATATTTGTATATTAATTTTTAGCGTCTTAACAATAATTTTAAATTTATCATACAATTCTATTTCAATCTATCAGGCACAAAGTAAAGCCAAGGTATTCAAAAGGCAAATGAAAATGTTGTTATGGTAAATGAAAAATAATAATAATAATAATCATTAGATAAATTTGTATAGCGCATCTACTATGTAAATATACTCTACTGCGCTGAATAATGTCACACAGAGTGTAGAAATTAGACTCCTTGCCTCTTTCAACCACAGTAGTGTAAGATGGTGTGGGAATAGAACAAGACCAGGAAGACCTCACTGAACTCGACAGCGGGCCCTGACACTGGCGTCGGTATTAAAGCGGCACTTGTTGTGATAAGGATTGATATCTATCAGAAACATAACTCATCCACACCTTCTAATATGCCCGTAAGAGTGCTCGTCATTGGACAGAGCTTCCCAAAAACACCTACAGTATAGTTTTTGCTTAACCCCTTTTCCTCCAGTGTTGTAATATCCATAAACGTTATTACATGGCAGTCGATGTTCCCGAAGTAACCGGTTAATAAAAATCATTTGGGAAAGAACGATCTAAACTCTTTCTAAACTCTTTTTCGTTCGGGAAAATGAAGGTCTTTTCTTCAAACCTCAACAAAATATTCACGTGTTAACCCATTGACTGCGATACATGCTATATCACGCCATAATATAGATGTTGTAAACGACACAGCCGGTTGCCGTAAACAATAATTTGACTCTCTCGCCCACTCTACATCATCAATTCTTCAAGATATCTATACATATACATTCACAGTTCCTCTTTGTTATTGCTGTTGTTATTGTTGCTGTTGCTGTTGTTGTTGTTGCTGCTGCTGTTGTTGTTGTTGTTGCTGCTGCTGCTGTTGTTGTTGTTGTTGTTGGGTTTTTTGTTTTGAGAAGGGGAGGGGATCTGAGATATGTTACACTCAGTATCACACTGCTCTGTCTCCGGGGAATAGAACCGAAGCCATCCACTATACGGGAACTCTTTACAGCCCACCCACGTTAATTTGATGATATCTCGAAGGAAATAACGACCTGACAAATTGACATGAGTTCAAAAGAATATATATATATACATACATACAAAATGTACATATGTATATTCGTATGTATGTATGGATGTATGTGTATGTTTATCGTTCAAAAGTGTGTTCGTGTCTACATAAATATATGCATATATGTACAAATATCACATCTGTATCATGGCCATATTAGTTATGTGGACATAATTTGTTAAAACTGATGTATGCTTTGATTTGATATTATGTCTTTGTAGTTACAGGCAGAGCTTCTGCTACGTAGAATATCAGAGGGCACTCGTTTAATAGGAAGTTACTTCTAAATTGCCTCCTATATTTTATACCTTGCATCATTATGTACTTGGGAGGTTTACATGTGTTTGTTTAATGCGCACATCGGTCCGGCTATTTAAGATTTCATTATCATACCTTAGTTTTGTTTTCTGGGGGTTTTTTTACGTTGAATTTTCCCGCTCTAGTCTAGAGCTGTGCTATAATTACCGTAGCTTTTCTAACTTGAAGTCAACCAGGGGTGGAAGGTCGTGAAAGCTTTAAGTTTGAATGCGATAACTCGAAGATAAGCGAGACCTACATTCACGCAGTCAAAATCAGATCTAAGCCGTAATAGATTAAGGAAAAGACTTCGTAATCTGGCCAGGAGTTCAGAATTTCGAGCGACGTCTTATCGGCGGGAATTTCCATCTTTCTTCCGCTCGGTCATATTTTGTTCGCCTGGTCCGCTGACAAATTTATAGCTTGCCCCATCTCTATGACATAATCGACAATGTCTTTTGACCGGGGAGCGCCGGGAGCTATTTTCTCGAATGACCGCACAATGTCCTCTGGGGCGGGTGCGAGCACGTACATTACACATTCTAGCTGTAGCCGAAGAAGCATCTTGGCCAGAATTCGTGATGTATGCAAAATGAAGTTTCCTTATAATATCACGTCAAGTTTCGTTCTCTCTCTCTCTCTCTCTCTCTCTCTTCCTAATTTCTTTATACACCTTATCTTTTGTAATGTTTGAGAATGTTGTGAAACTGTGCGTGTAGCTGATAAAAGTGTTTTGTCATGTTTGTCATTTTTTTCTTTCTTTACCATAATTGCGATCGACCAAAGAGATCGATTCTACGGGCCATCTAAACCTTTTTAGGACACTTTGCATTAGTTCACAGGTTTCCTTTCTATTTCACAAGCATGAAAACAAATTTATTAATAACAGCAGCATGTGTATATGGTAAAAAGTTGGACGTGTATGAAAACGACGTACAATCACTACTTCGGTTGAAATGTGAAGATATAATCTGATTAACATGAACATGCTAGCTTCGTAAGTATAGCGCTCAATGTAATGAAATCATAATTATTCACTCTTCACGTCAATGTAGTTTGAGACTGCCCTCTTTTTTTTCCATCCTCAGATTTGCATTGTAGTAATATATGCCAATCATCATACCTAAAACACTTTTTGAAGTTTGCAGCAGACACCTCATGATATGCTCTAACGTGATGCATTCCTTTTTTTACTTTCTTATTTGACTTGCATTTCAAAACGTTCCGATAGATGTCCTTCATTTGTTTTTGATTGTATTATTTAATTTGTCCACTAAATAGTCAGTCCGATTAGATTTAGTTGGATTGCAGTCGTTTACGGCGATAAAAACTCTGATGAATAACATGAGATAATTATTTTTATAAAAGTCAAGAATCCAGCTAAGGTTAGGGTTGCGGTAAAAATCTTCAACTGAGGAAGTCTGTGGAACCAATGCAATCACAAAGAAAAGAAGCAAAGCATGACGTTTTAAGTCAGATATTTTCATTCTCAGTCGTTCCTAAACGAAGTAATATTTTCACGTACTCATATTAGTTACAAACTCCGGTTTATGAAGCTTCCATCGCTAAAACCGCAACACACGTACACTCTTACATTTATACACAGAAGCAAAAAAAACAAAACAAAAAAAGAAAAAAAAGGAAAATAAAAGGGGGCAACGTACACATGAACATGATATGCCCGCAAGAGAAGTAAGAATGAATTAAGGTAATGGAAAGTGTTAAAAAGACAGGAGATTGTTGGTACGTGATGGAAACGAAGAAAAAAGGGACGTTAATGTTCGCGAACAATGCCGATGGATTTCCTTTATAACGAAGTCCTAGAACTATGTGACAAGAAGGAGACAATGCTAAAAAACAGCAACAGTACAAGCTTCCTCAATGTAGCTTATCTAACTTTCAGAAAGTCGCTAAGATTTGACAAATTGAAAAAAAAAAATAGATTGTATAAACGAAGATAAGAACTGCAAAACAAATGCCGAATACAGACAAACCTGAAAATTTCAACCCCTGCGGAACTATGTAGGATATCTAACCAGACGTCATTCAACGCTGAAACTTGTGGAAATTACATTCAATCACTATATTGAAACTGGATGGAAATTGATGTTCTCGTTTATATTGTTTCTTCTATGCGTCTGTTTTCATCATTATTCATTGATTTCTCTGAACAAGCCTGAAGACATCAAAACATGACACTGTAGGCTAGAATGCAAACGTGAAGGTTGAAGAATCGGGGGCTCGTATAGATATATTTCAGCTTTAATTTTTTTCTTCAGATGTATATGCATTTTTCTGTCTTTTTTAATTTTTTGCTTTTATAACACAATCATAGTCACCTCTCCTCTGTTTTAATTCATGGAAACTACATAAAAACTACCTTACAAAGTTTTACAAAATTTTTATTAGACAGTAGAGCCCTAAACGTTATCACTTTCGGAACAAAAGTTAGGTTTTGCAAGCAGCTTACTTACGTTGTTTTTGACATTGAAGAAAAAACAACAACGAAAGTCTAAGCTAATATAGAGTGAGTAGCTAAATACACAACCATCCCGTCTGTATCGATTAGGAAGAAACAGTTGAGAGACAGCCATCGATTAGGTTGTTATTGTTGTTGTTTTACGTATAGCTGTCTACATTAAGACATTTCGAGGTCCTTCCGAGAATTACATCTCCAGCAGGCAAAGAATTACGATTCCGAATTATATGCTGTGTAAACTCGCGCTCTTCACACTCGCGAAATGTGCTGCTTTGCTGGCTTTGGCTTTTCTGGTTTTATAAAACAAAAAAGGGACAGAAACATGAAATGATGTACGACCGAGAAATCGCCTGTGTCCGTCCATGAGAGTATCATATGCGGTCATTCGTTGATGTCCATTGTGTGCTTTGTCATACACACTGAATAAAAGAATCGTGAGGTTGACGCGGATTAAGATGTGGATTCAGCGTATCTCCCTTTAAGAAGTGCAAAGAAAAACATCAATAGAAAAGGAGTCAAGGACATATCGGGTTAAATGCCAAAAGGCGATATTTGTAGATGCCCCTTTGGCTATATACACAGAGAGTAAGCCTATAGTCGCCTGCTGGCTATGTTGACTCTGGGTATGAGAAATTGCCAAGAGTATTGAAATGGATCGCATGAGAGGAATGAGAGAAAACAGAAATAAGATAAAAGTAATATTTAAATTTGACCAAAGCATCCCACACCCTTGGATACAGTGTTAAATTCAAACTGAATGTTTTAAAGTGTACACGCACCTTGTTTATAAAATCATTTTTAAATGTACAATGTATATAATATTTGTTTGTGTGAATGTGACTTTGCGCGTGTTCTATACCTACACCATTACAACATCAGGTATACACATATAAATTATGTTTATGGATTTGTGGATATGAATGCATCTGTTGATTTGTGTTAAAGTGTGGTGATGATTGCTTTTGTTTTTCTTTCTTTCTCTGCGAATGGGGAGAACGGGTAGGAACAAAAATGAAATATGAAAGTAATCTTAGCTGAAAGTAATCCTAGCTGGATGTTCTCTCTCTCTCTCTCTCTCTGTGCCTTGTGTATCTATGTATCACGTGGGCGAGATGCCGAGACTCGGCGCCGAATCGCGATAATGTACAGACCACTCGAAAGGTGAGTGGCTCTGTCGAGGGCCGATGAGCTTCCGGCCCCTCACACATTGTCTCGGGGGCGGGTCAACACCCTTCGGGGCGCCAATTTTGTAACCTAACTTTCCTCCGTCTTCATACAATCAGTATCACCACTTCTACCCTTCCCCCCCCCCCCCAACATCATCTAGCCCATCTACCGTTCCCTTCTTTGCCCCTCATTCAACGGAAGCCTGCATACATCATTTTTGACGTCTTCCATCGTCAGACGACAAGCGATATCACCCTCTCTACGGGCCCCTGACAAAACTCATGAATGGAGAGTCGCATATTCAATCAATATTAATGACGATATGAAAGCCCATTTTCCCCTTTCTCTGTTATTTTTCTCGGTCAAAAAGTGTAAATGATAAATGCACATGGTTTTCTAAAAGTGTATGATTGAAGGTTGTATTTCATCATGCGTCCTTATTCTCATTTCTGATTCATTCAGGACATGCAAGAGGGGTGCTAGTGGGTCGTCTTGACTCCAAATAAAACGAGGTCACATCCCCTTAGCCATTTATCTTTTCATGTGCCATCTCTCCCCCCCCCCCCCCCCCTTCACAATGTCTGTTCTAAAAATGGTTACGCTATGTGTGGGCCCCGGTTGTGGACATTTATATCCTTTTGCAGTCTTTCAGGGAGGCATGATTACAAATTGACAACCTTCATAACAAACAAAGCAATGTTTGTTACAGTTTGATATTCCAAAGGTTTGTTAATCCAAATACGAAATAAGGCTCCTCATTCCGAAAGTGCGTTCATCCGCAAGTAAAATAATGTTCGCTAGTCCGAAGAATTCGTTGATTAGAAAAAAAAAAATGGTCTCGTTATTCCGAAGGTTCGTTAATCCGAAAACGAAATAATGTCGTAATTCTGAAGGTTCATTTGCACGCATTTCCCCCCATTTTCGGATTAACGAACATTATTTCATTTCTCGATTAATAAACCTTCATGATAACGAATTATATTTCATTTTTCAGAATAATAAACCATCGGAATAATGGACCTCATTTCATTTTCGGCTTAGCGAACCTTTCGAAAAACGAACCTTCGGAATAACGTCGCTAATACTCGAATTAACGAGCACCTATAGCTATAGGGAATTTGTATTTTCAGAAAACCGAACCATCTGATTAACGAACCTTATGTCATTTTCGGATCGACGAACATTCGGTATAACAAACATCACTCGAAATACACACAATCTCTGACTTTCTTAAAAGAGATACAGACTGTTTTTGGTTACTTTCCATTCTTTGATCATTATACTTATCCTAATCTGAAATTGTTACATTTTCTGTCAGAGGCGTAATCCACTCAAAACTAACAGAGACAATATTCACCAATTTGGTAACAAGTTTAATCACCTGATTCTTTCTGCAAAAATAATGCTAAATCATGTCGATTTGTTTTCCAAAACACTTGATACAGTCAAAGAAACTAGCTACAAAATACTGTTTGGGTGCTTTCAGCCTCATTAAAGAACAAAAATCAAAATGTGATTTGTCACTTCTTCCACCATACAAGATCTGTATCTGTGACAATAACCGCTGTGTCCGTGCGTATATGTCTGTCTGTATTTGTTTGTTTTGTTTGTTTGTTTTATTGTTCCATATTCCACATTTCAACAAATACATAAACCATAAACATAACAATACAAAAGCATGGATGAATTGTCAAGTACATCTTTTAAGACAGTATAACATGTGAAATATGAGGAATCTGCATAGAAGCTATGAGGAATCTACATAGAATGTGTGTGTTAGTATCTACAGTATCTGGCCCTTAATAGTCAATGGGCCAATATATCGGTTGTGCATTATGGAGTCGGATGCTAAAGAAAGTACTCTCCAGTACGCATGCGCCAGGAAGTACCTCCGACTGAAGAACACAGTAAAGTATGCCCTCCATGTGTCGTCAGGCGAGTATTTATGTCTTCCTCGGTATCTGCATTTTGATCTATGGCGAGGTGTCAGATTATATATCCAGAGGATAAAATGACCGCAATTATCGACAGCTAACTTGATATCGTTAATGGTTGTCATCATTTAACCTGCATTGTCAGGTGTCAGTGGTCATACTTTATTTTGGGGGTTTTGTTTTTTCGCGTTTGCATCGGTGTCGGTGGCACAGAGGGATTTGCGTGCTTAAGGTGACATCAGAACCGTAGACGCAAGTGTTCCAAAAATGTCTGACACCAAAACTGCTGACACCACTTTGTGTATGCAAAAAGGAAAAATTAAAAGTAATATGCACATAATCAAACTGTGTGTGTTTGTGCTTTCTTTTATCATGCCTATGTGGGATGGTATGTGTGGATGTTGGTGTGTATATCTGTGAGTGTGTGCGTCGGTGTCACAAAGAGAGTTTGCCTGTTTCAAGTAGACATCCGAATCGCAGATCGCAAGCATTCCCAGAAAATCGAAAATCAGTTTCCACACCAAACACCCTGCATGCACGTCGTCTCCAGTCGGCTGATCGAAAGTGCAACGATTCTCCGGCACTTGTTAATCACCAACAGCAAATATTGGCCGTCTCGCAATTAGAGGGTCGGCATCTGGCGAAAAATCCTCTTCGACAAACTCCATTATACTCCCTTGACCTTCGAGGAGTGAGGACCATCATGTCGGTGTATTTTGAACCTAGAAGTTATTATCACTCGCGACGTTAAAATATACGGGAAAGGAAGGCCCAGTCAGCACGCGTGGCAGTAACACGAAGCGAAGAGAACGTATAGTTGCAGAAAGTCACACGTGTTTGCTCTCTCTGAATGCGAGTGACCATTACGCCTTGTTAGGTTGGAAAGGCTTGGACAGGGTCTTCGGGAGAGACATTCATTCACAGCACCGAGGGCTGCCTCCAACCTGACCCCTCCCCCCCCCCCCCCATTCCACCACTACCACCATCGCCAGCACCAAACTCAACGGGTTATCTTCAGTTTAAACGGTGTGTCAGAAGACGACAGGATGCGTGCGCAACAATATCTCTCAGTTCACAGCGGAGGAGATGATCAGCGATTCTGTAAAGTGAAAAATGGAGTAAATATTAATTTTCCGGTAAACTGTGCGCTTAAAAACATCTGTACTAAGCGCCTAATATGTGTATTGTATTATTATTATTATTATTATTATTATTATTATTATTATTATTGTTGTTGTTGTTGTTATTATTATTATTATTATTATTATTATTACATTATAAGATATCCACTCCTTTTTCAAGCAGAGTTTATTTGCTGACAGAAATTGAAACAAAATCGAGAGTTATCAGTTTTTCTAAATTCGGACTCCCTCCTCCACCCTCCCCCCCCCCCTCTCTCCCCCCCCCCCCCAAAAAAAAAAAAAAAAAATTATGGAATTTTCAAGTTTCCGGTGAAACAGTCATAACCGGAGCAATCATACTAGTATGAGTAGGAACGACACCACTGTACGGTGAAAAAAAAAAGATTCAAATGACATAGCTTTTTTTTCAGTTTAATGTTCAACTCTCCTGAACGTTTTGGTTGAATTATTTATATCTTCTGATGTCATCTTGCGTGCTGAATAGCTTGAACGCAGCATGCACACGCGCTTTTGCTCCCTGTGAGTACGGGTGAAGCCGGGGTTGGACCTTCTCTGGTCTCCGTATATTTTGTATGTTTATTTGTTGTTGTTTTTTATTTTGGGGAGTGCCACACTTTCCTGATTTACCATCTAAAGCCAAGATTACGAAGCAATAAAGAAAATAATGGCCAAAAAATGGTAGCGAATGTCTAATCCAACGTGATATCTTTCTTGAGTGGACATACGCAATCTCGCGTGGCACCTGCCTCAAGCCGTGCGATTCGGTTGCCTCTTTGACCGCGGAACGAACTTTCGTCCATCGATTATTCATTTGGTTGTACTATTGAAAATGGATGCCCTACCGGGGGTTTTGCAAAATGTGTTTCTGATGCGCTATACCTTTTCTAGCCTCGCGTGTGAAGAAGACATCCATACAGACAAACAAACGAACAAACATACAAACAAACACTAGATGTCTTTATCCTCTTTTCTTTAGAGCAAGATTGTGTTTTCACGATAGTCACCGGGGGAAACACAAAGTTCTGCGCGGCTGTGATTTGGGGAATCTGACTTCGAGAAAGCTTCTACCATTACAATGATTTTATTGTCTGACTTGGCTCCATTTTTAATTCAACTTGAACATGACGTGCGAATTGCACTTTATGTCTCTCCTCAGTGTCTGGTTGGCCGAATTAAAAACAATAACAACAACACGGCGCTACTGTTAGCAAAGATTAAGGAGACGAACGACTGCCTACTAACCTCTTTGGCGTATATCAATAAGTGGGCCACCCATCACATAATACAATACTGACACACGACGATGCCTCGTCAAATATTTACCGTCTTGTCTCGGGAGAAAACAATTTGACGGTTTTGACGTTTTCCCCAGCAGTGCTTGGCGCTGACATGTTGATAGAAATGACTCTGTCAGTATAACAATGAGGATAAAAGCCATCTAAGCAGGCCTTTTTAAGATTCTGCAAATATGTCTCTCATTGCTGCATCTGAAAACAGTTTGGCGAATATTTCTTTTTTAAGTAATTATAATGATAAAGAGTTTTCTAAGAGCACAAATTACATTGAAGTCTCTGACCAGTTTTTTTTTTTTTTTTTTTTTTTAGAAACGAGAAATGACAGATGCATGTATACAGAACGCACAAAAACAAAAAAGAGGAATTATAGTATGTCAGTCTGAAAAGCACATCATTAAATCTTTAGCAAGAATTCTTTTTAAAGATATCCGCATGGTGACTAATTGCAGTCGAATACTTTGTTGGAGATAATAAAAGATAAAATCTTCTGATTTTTAGGAAACTGTGGTTCGGACATCTGCAGGGGTTTACAATCAAGAAATATGTCGTTATATCTCGTGAATTTTGTTAGCACTTCATTTTTTTTTCACACACATGATATTCAGAGATTTGCGCACATTCTATACTCAGTTATAATATCGAATCATAATCTTAAAAGAAAAATCTTTTGTCTGAAATGTCAATTTACCCGCAGACATGTTTAAATCTGCCCAATATACCAAGAAAGTGAGCAAGAAAATTTGAATATAGAAGCATGTTTTCTGAAATGGCAGTACATGTGGCGTAATGCGTTCCATCACATTCCCCCCCCCCCCCAAAAAAAAAAAAAAAAAACAGTCCTTAAATGAGAACATGGAAAACAAAGAAGTCGATAGTTGTAGGTCGATCTTTTTTTGTTTCAATTATTGTCTACCGCTGAGAAACTTAGCAGACTTCCTCAAGAAATTCCTCAATAATATGCTTAGTCTGTAGTTTTGTGTGAGTGCTTTTTTTTTCTAATTGTCGGGGGAACGGATTCACCAGAGCAGGTGTAAGCTCTTTAATCATATAATACGGATCCTTCAAGGCTTAATTGGCGTCGCTAACTCGTAAGGGGAAAAAAGAAACCCGCAGACGCACAACCCAAGGTGTCCTGTCACGCCCTATACTTGAACCGTCACAATGCTCATTGCATCTACTTGTAGTTACAACACACGAGTTAGATTAATTTATGCTTACGTAAGACGCATGCACTTCCTTACGGCTACACATGCTATGGATTGTGTACGCATGCGTCAACACTCACAAACTCTCCCACTCACCCCCCCCCCCCCTCCACACACACGCCCACACAACAAAAACTTGATGGTTACAAAAAATCGTTTGAATAAGAAAGTAAGTCGGGTCACGCGCGCACTTGTATATTAGCCCGAAGGGATTTTTGTAGAAACTAAGGGAATAAAAGAGCGGGTTTCTATTCTGGCATATACCTAGATGGGCCTTGAAGATTAAGAAGAGATTTTGAAATAAATGATTGTAAATGATTACACAGATTACGAGGGAATGGATAATGATGGATACCGCGTGAGACAAGAAACAGATAAAATAGCGTGTTTTATCATGTTTATTCACTTATACTTGAGCCGACAGTCGTTTGGGCGATTATGGTGCTGTCCTACTGGCGAAGGACTGGTGAATTTATCGAAGATTGCGTCTCACTCGATATAAAATGTGATTTGAAAGCTCAAATTGATTGAAGAGGAGATCAGCGCTGTAAGGAACTTTGATATCGTATGTATAGAATTATGTGTGAGTGCGTGTGAGTGTGTGGTTGTTTCAAGTGGATTATTTACGTCGGTATGAATATATAGCAGAGCCACTGTTTTTATCACCTCGTTGGTAGCAGCTCCAAGACCCAACTGAAAGAAAGGAATGTTGCCAACTTTTTTTTCTTTATGTCAGTCAAACCTGCTGTAGAGGCCACCTTGCTATATGGCCACTAAAAGCAATCCCCCGACAGAAGAGCCGTATTAAAAT
This sequence comes from Diadema antillarum, assembly GCF_040938485.1. NCBI lineage: Eukaryota > Metazoa > Echinodermata > Echinoidea > Diadematoida > Diadematidae > Diadema > Diadema antillarum. Next base: position 173,871 of record NW_027271573.1, on the reverse strand, counting down.
ATCCTGCCTATAACGGCCATTTCGTGTGTGTGTGTGTGTGTGTGTGTGTGTGTGTGTGATTGGTAGTCGCTATAGAAAGGTTTGAATTTAATATGTGTATGCATACTCTTATACCTTCACAAGAGGTCTGTCGAAATTGCTGCCCCTCCGCACGCTTGCATCAACGAACAGAGGTCAATATTACCACTTACGTATGTATGTGACGTGTAATCCTCTTTGGGAGTCACCAAAAACCGGGAAGGGGGGGGGGGGGCTGAAACAGACTTTGATGGATCGATTTACCGACGAATTTAGCGAAAGCAGTGGCACTTTAACACCATGTAGTCGTTATTTCGTCACTCTACAGTTTACATCATTTCCCGCCCATGCCACTGACGTCTGATAGGCCAAGGAGTTGCTGGGCCCAACCACTGTGTCAATCAATGGGCAATTTATACGGAAGCTCACACAGGCGCACCATGACCAAAGCAATCAGAGACATACACAAATATATACACACAAACAAACACACACACTCACAAACATTCAACACACGCCCATGTAATATGTCTGAGTAATTATGGTTCAATGATTGTTCATCCGGGGACAAGCGTAGCGTGAAATCGTCTGTATGTTCTTCTATTTCATAGTCATCGGACAAACTAACAGACATAATTATGAACAGGTTGTTCCAATCGAGGACATTATGAATTTTCTATTTTCCCTAACTGCTACAAGCACTTTGTATGCTTATATAGAACCAGTAATACTCCATTTATTTTAGGATTTTGTTCGTTCAGTTGCTCTGAGAAATGCGCAGAAGGTTGAGATAAAAGTTAGGTGATGAATTTTCAAAGAGAATCAGTGGATATCCGTTAACACAATTCTAGACACGATGATTTTTTTTTAATTTCTCACTTCTACTCTTTGCGATTTCCTTTAAAGCACACTTCACGATAACTGAGCAAAAGGGTTGTAGCATAGTGCAGGACATTATAGTACACACTGTCTTTCAAGAACTTTGTGTAGAACATGACTGTCAGTCAATGACTGTCAAGTCGACGAGAGTGTACGAACTGTAATGGGCTGTCCCTCTGTCCCTCATCTGCCCATCTTCCTTTCTCGATCTTTTTTTTCCCTCGCTCATCTCTTCCTTTTGACCCAAACAATCATAAAGGAGTGCAGTATGTGCCAGATGTAAATCCATCGTATCCGCGTGCCCGCGGGGCGAAAGATATGACGTCTGTTTTTCCTAATGCACTTTAAGTGGGATAGTGATTATCCGTAAGTGCAACTGTGATGCTTTCTCTGCGTGCAGTGCCCCCTTCAATGTATACTAACACGGCCCCGTCTCGTCTGGCCTAGAGGCCTCCGCCCTTTGTGTATCCCCCCAAAACACAGCGGAAAGTCCGATTTGCATATCGCGTCTCTTCAGGATGCATCATTAGCTGGATGTTTTCCTTATTTTTTCCCCCTTTCCTTGTTTGTCTTTGTTTAATCCACCATACCTGCCCCCATGCATGTGCAATTAGGCTTCAACGTTCGGAAACTGATTGGTCCTTACTTTGCTGGTTCAGAGAAGAAATGGAAAGGAAATTAGGTCAAGACGATTTTAAGGACCTCCTCCATCTCTGCACAGACCATCAAAGAGTGAGATGCGATAAGCGGAAATCTCGATGAGCCGTCTTCACTTAGATACAAACAGGCCCAAAGTGAATCCCAAATGAAGTACAATTTCTACCATCGGGGTTGCTATGAAATCTGTAAGGAGGACGTTGTTACTTGGCAGTCAAAGTGAAATCAGATACTAGTATTTTTTTTCGCGGGGTTTTAATGGTTTTACAATAACGCACAGAGAGGAAATGATGTTGCGGCTATGCTATCTAAGGGCATAAACGCAATACTTTGGGGCTACTTTCGGGAAATCTTTTAAATACATAAGCCTGGAGAGAAAAAGAGTGAACAAAAGAACGGATGTCACAAACGAAAAGAATTCTCTCACAGCTAAAACGGAGACACGCACACGAACAGATAAAAAAGCCGAATGTAAATGAATGCAGCGAAGGAAAATTTTGATGGGAGAAGCTGAACCAAAGGAAAAACTATACAGGATCGAAGACCTAGAAATTAAAATGATATAAGATTGAGCTCGTGCCTGAGAGGAGGAAGAGTGCGAAGGAAATGACCAGATTGCACGCGAGGTCAGATGAGGTAACAGAATACGGCCCTGTGATATCGGACGGTTTCTCGGGGAGGGGAGGTGGAAACGTGACGGATCCACATCACCCCATTGGCTAAGATGTTTGTGAACATCAACACACGCTGGGTTTATCGCTTAGTTTTGTCCTTTTTAATTTGTGTGTCTTAGTGTTTCTTGTTGATGTTTTTCTTATTTGTGTGAGTGTGCGTTTTTTGTGCGTGATTTTTTTTTTTCGGGGGGGGGGGGGTGGGGGGGGTGGGGGGGGGGCAAAAGCTGAGAAGCCAATTTAATTTCACAAGTAAAGCTAACTTCGAGGATAAGCTCGTAGTAGTGTACCGAGTAAACGCACTCGAAGGTAAGCTAACTTGAAGTTAAACTCAGTGATAAGAACCACAAGATTTCTCAGGGTTAACGCTTTATTAAGTCGCGGGGGGGGGGGGGGCTTCCGCGGTTCTGTGGTTTTATCATCGAGTGAGACTCGCTTGTTTAGTTACGGGGGCAGGAGCTTTAATCAATGATAGGCTACCTCTGATGATAAGTTTCGTCTTGTGAACGCCCCTCGAAGTCAAAGGGGGCAAGAGCTAATCTTCGAAGTTCATAACTTAACAAGAAGTTAAAAGACCATAGTCTGAAATTAACTTCTATAGAACAGGAGAGCGAAGCGCCGAGGCCGGGTGTCACGCGACCAAAACTTCGCTTCTGAGAAGGGTTTCCCTTTTCTGGTTTTAGCAGACATACCGGTAATTGACAAGGAACGTCCGATGAAAAACTGGAATGTGCAAAAACCTACGGTTTTCTTGTTGACAGGACAATTGCTCCTAATAGCAAACATCTGCCAGTATTGTCGTTTGTATGCTACCGTGTGTAGCCACTGCAACCGTTGTAGATAAGCCTGGCAATTGTATTGAAAAAAATAAAGAGATCTTGTAACCAGATTGTCACCATCTGTTTTTTTTTCGTATGTGTATTGTATTTCAAATGTAATCAAGCGCGTATAGTTGTTTTCAGTTCTCTGTCTGAAGTGCATTTCTTAGAACTGCCCCATAAGTTTAAAGATAGTATGATTGATTTATCTACGACATATTTTCTGATGGGGAACGGAGAGCTATTATGTGGCTCCGGTGTGACCTCACGACCTTTCATGATTATCATGAGACTTGAATACGTCAGCACTGACGAGGCATGAAGAAAATCAGAAAACCCGGTTTCCCGGAATGCAGGTGCGAAACGTAAATGCGCAAGCTTAGAGGAAAAAAAAAAACACCTGACGCGAGCTCCAAAGTCTGAATCAAAGTGACCTCCATCGTGAAAAGAGAATTCCGACGAGGACTGAGCCTCCCTAAAACCTTAATGATATCGGATTGTTCGCAAAGGCGCTATCGGGTCTTACTGCCTGCCCCGAAATGGGTCAGTTTACGTAATTAGCTCACGATCTCGAGGAAAACAGGGTGGCGTTCGAGAATCATACCTGTTACACAAACTCTCGGCATGACGTATTATCGCATGTCTCGAGTGAAGCCGCACTGGTTGTTTGGGGAGAACGTCTTTGCACGTTACGAGCATGACATTAGCGCTTGTCGTTACTCTTAGAATTTTTCATTCTCGTTCATCCAGTAACACACCCTTAATCTAAATGTTAAACTTTGTTTTTTATTGTACCCGTGCTTCGAGTAATACACTGATTGTACCGCAAAGGTTTGTCAGAAAATCTTTAAAAATCTTTAAAAACTTTCAAACCTTCAAGAACTCAGGGTATCTCAGTCATTGCCAAACCTAATCGACATTGTTTCTAGTGCTGTATTATCGCCGTTCATTCCTGTTGCTTTGTCTTGTCTTGCTGACATTCGTGTCCAGTGCTACGAGGTCCTTGCATGTGCAGGCTGGTAGAATATCCTTCATCAGATGTCGCGATGAGTTTTCGTCGCTCCGTCCCGAGAGCTCTCTTCGTGTGCTTGGAACTAAATTTCTCGAGTCAAATCCTCACTGTTCCCCTGATGGCACATCAAAACCCACTAATCATGGATTGTGTTCGAAAGTAATTAGATTAAACAGCAATGGCCAAGGTCATGAAAGATTGAGGCTTTCTATTGTCACACTGAATTCACTTCTGACACATTGCTTCATCTATTTCATTCCGTGATCAATATGAAGTTATCATCACTACCATCCCGATGTCCCCGGAAAAATGGTTTTGACTGGCTTAATTGAATTATGTCTCGCCTTTCATAGCGACAGTAGTTTCACTTCAACCCTACATCACCCCGGGAAGGATCAGTGTGTGTGTGTGTGTGTGTGTGTGTGTGTGTGTGTGTGTGTGTGTGTGTGTATGTGTGTGTGGATGGGTACGACTACGTGTTATGTGTGTGTGTCTTCTTGAATGATCGGAAGAGGCGGGAAAGGAGAATGAAGACGTACATCAGCTTGTTTCGCCAGATCGATGGTGATTGTTATGGTGTCGGTAACCCGAGTGAAATGCAAACACCTTAGTGGAGGATGGGAGGCGTGTCGCTGAGTGGTGTGATGGGATCCTCGACTCGCCTGGCGGGAAACACAGGGATAGTCGATGTTTTAAAGGGACATTCAGGAGATGGAAGCTCAATATTTAAAACTTTCTAGACAGCAGACATCACAGTATTTGATAACATTGACTCGTATTGCAGACATTCAGAACGCACATGTTCTGGCGTCGATTTATACATCAAAGAAGAGCGCAATTTTGCTGGCAAACATTTAAAAAAACCATTCTTTGAAAATTACTCAATGTGAAAATACCGTGGAAAGTTACCTCCCCCCCCCCCAGACAATTACCATTTGACAATATTTTTTCCTCGAGAATCACTAAGATTGCATGTCTATGCCAAATAGCTACAAGAAGTGACGCTACATAAAGATGTTAAATGAGGGCGATTTACGTAGACACTTAAAGTAAAGATTTCGGACATAACCAATAGAAGGAAGGAAAATCGAGAGAGACTGGAGCGGTCATATGATCTTCGGAGATATCTTCTGCGTCTCTTTTCAGTGAATAAAAAGAAAGAAAAGAGAAATAAGAAATGCATTACAAAAGCAACTAGGTCGTAAGAGCAAGATTTTGTTTTAGTCAAAGTCGGTTTCTAGAAGACGATTTTTTTAAAACCAGCTAGAGAGATGATTTTTGTAACTCATTAAACTTGAATGTTGCTAACCAAGCCAGATGCATAATGGAATAGTAATGTAGGACTGATACTAATGAGGAGAAGGTGTTGTTTGATATTCTATTAACACTTTCTAGGAGCTATCAGGGAATTTGGGCAGCGTATACAATGCTATGACGTTTTCTACGTAAATCAGAACTCAAAGCACACAAAAGTTTTTTTGTTTGTTTTTTTATAGTGCACTGAGTCATCTTCTTCGCATAAAAGCCACAAAGGGGATTTTTAAAGTCCTCGAAAACCACAGAAAATTAGATAAACATGAAAATTACGTGCACCCATGCGTAACATACTGGTCATGGTTATGACACAGTTACAGTATGGTCTTTAAGTAAGGACATCTTTATACACCTCACGAGTGGAAAATTGAAAAAAGAAGAAGAAAGAAACCAGGATATGGATGCACCAAACTGTTAAATGCCGTATACTTTAATTAATCCATAACTCTATAAGCCTCGCATCAATGAGTATAAACATAGGTAACTGTTTAAAAACGAAAAAAATCCGAAATCAGTCTAGTTTACGCGAAATGTATGTTTAAGACCTACTGGAAAGTCAACCCGTGCAAATGCTCTAATGGTTCGTGATGAATGGTCAAAAAGTTCTCAATAGCCATGGTCAGAAAAGTCTCAATAGCCATGGTCACACTCGTAAAAGATCGCGAAGTATCAGATCGCGATCTTTAGGGTCTCAAAGTTTTGCCAGTGTGACCGCAAACTTCCCATGGAACTTCTCCTGAAACTTCCAGTTCAAACTCGGAATACTCGAACGCTCGCAACTGAAACTTTGCGAGGTTTGTCACATGACCAGTCCACCACCTGTTTGTGGAACCGATCGATAGTTTTCGGGTGGACTCAATGGGACGCACATGTGCGCATTGTTACGTCACAATGGGCTGTGAGACGACGTACTCTTTCTTCTCTCTTGCGCACATGCACCGGTGACCCAAACCTCGAGAACTTACAGATCGTGAAGTTTGGCTGCAAGTGTGGATGAACGACGAAAGATCGCAAGACTTCGCTTTCTTTAACTTCGCGATCTTTTCCTAATCGGAATGTGACCGCGGCTAATAAGAATTCCCCGTATGTATGACACATACCATACGAAAGCTCCATTCTGTACAAAAATAAAAAAGGGAGGGGGTTTCCTTACCCGTTTGATATCTACGGTAGATGTTAACTGAATTTTTGATAAGTACACCGTCTACTATCTACAGTAGATGTTAACTAATTTTTTGATCAGTACGCGAAAAAAGAAGGGTAGAGTATCAAGATCCGTCGAGATCGTGGAGAGAACACTTTACAAAGTGCAAGGAAAGCCGAATAACATTCCAGGGCATTGTTATGCATTCTGGTTTGCTCCTGTTTACACTCACGTCGGAAGACTTCAGACGGGCTGTCTAGGCGATGTGGTTGGGTAACTAACTGTTGACCTGAAACGTCTTTGCTGTTTGTCTGAGGCATACATTGCCTATGAAGTCACCTTTATGCGCGCAAAAACAGGAAGCCACCGCAGTTAAATACAGTGTCCGGTGATTTATATTATATTCACCGTTGTAAACTGCACGAATGCATTAAATCAAATAAGGAAAGGCAGTTCGAACATTTGCAACAGCCCACCAACGAGAAGTTATTTGTATCAGCTTTTAGATTGAATGGTGTAGAAACTGGAAGAATTTGAAGGCGGCAGAATTGACAACAGTGGTATTCATGTCGTCAGACGTTGTGAAGACACCAAAGTCCGCTATTGAAATGAGAACTTATTACTTAAAGGACGATTCCACACCACGCTCAAAATGGCTTTGAACAAAAGAGAAGAATCCGGAAACAGATGGTAGGAGCTTCATCGAATTCGCTTCTCTAGTGAGGGAAAGTTGTAGAATTTTAGCTCCTTTCTTAGTAATTATTTTTTCTTTGGATATGTAGTTAGTTCTCATCGAATAACTGTAATTTCAAAATAACATTTCCAAAAATGATGTGGCTGTAGTTGCTGACTATAGACCTTAGCATGATTAATTTACACTTTGTGTGTGCCTGTTCAAACTAATTAGAGAGTTGTGACCTGATGATATCCCACCGAATGATATCCCATCTACATTCATGATTGCGACAAAATAATCACATTAAAACTTGTGAACCTTGATAATTCCATGAATTTCGTATCTCATATCCAGTGTTGGCAAAATTCCATCTAAAGTCACTACTATATTCAAGAACGGAAACTTGAACAACATGTGGAAATGACCTTTAAGTTCATCGTCTGCTACCGACGGCAACGACGCGCATTATGTGTTATTGTCCCAAACCAAGGGGATATCATCGTGGAGTAAAGACATGCCGTAGTCGTGAGGCTACATCCTGTCATTTGTCAAATACGTAACTGCAGCATGACGGCACATGACATCATCACACACGCAATATTTCTTCATTCCTGTTGAAGCTCAAACAGCTATGATTCGTTTTATTCTCTGCAAAATTGAACTCATAAATTTAACCTTCCATCAAGTCTGTAAAAGACATAACATTAACATTGCGCGACACCCAGCCATGCATAACGACATCTCTTACAAGAACATGTAATACCAAAATTACGCTTTCCTATTTTCACCTGAACGCGTTCGATTCTCTTCTGAAAATATTTATCCTCTGTTTCAGCGAACTGTAATACCTCCATACGCAAGAAAATCCTGTCCTCGCAGATCATGTGAGCGATGATAAATGGTAGAAAGCCACGAGGTAGGCCTATTAATGTGCGACTTATTCACATTTTGTTTTCCTATCCAGTAACGATCGTTTTGGATGAACATGGAATATAATAAATCTGACATATCAGTGTCATTACCACAAGAAGAAGCACCTACGCTCTGAAATTCCCCTCTATTGTTGCTTTTCGCCCTCTTCCTCCTCCCACAAAAAACACAGTATATAACAATAAATGTCATATCTTAGGACTCTCAGGCTCTTATGCCATTAAGTTCCACAAATAACACATCTGTGATTTGGTGTTGTATCTTTATTACATTGTTGATATTCCTGCTCAGTGCTTCATAAGGATGGGTAAAAAGAAATTGCACTTGTTGTGCCTATACAAATTCTTGCTATGTCTTGTAGATATTCAGAAGCCTCCTATGATTGCTCACTTTATAACTGATTTCGAATTTCGCAGCACTTTGTGAAGAGTAACTTATGTTTCGTGTCACGTGTCACGTGTGTGTCGAATTCTTCTTTTTTGAATATTATTTTTGCGTAGATTCATTGACCTCACCCAGTTCGATCTCATCCTCGTACACTTTTGTGCAGTGAAATATATTTTTTGGATGCCAAGATGATGATGATGATGATGATGAAACAGCATTTGTATGACGCCATTTATCTGTTAGAAACATTCAAAGGCGCCCAGCTCCCAAAAAGTGTCACACATCATTCACAAAGTTGCCGGAAAAGATGAGTCTTCAGTGCAGACTTGAATGTATTGAGGCTTCTCCTGATGGGACTTGCTGGGTTAATGGAGATGTTTAATCCGACTTTAAAAAAGAAAAAGGTCTTCTTGGCGCGATGATTCACTTTACACTTCACTCGACAGCCGCCAGGGATCATTACTGGATCTAACGGCTTGACAGCTGCACCATCACCATTCTCTACATGTATACCTACGTATCGTGGGATTTAAAAGGACTTAAGAAGTTTATTCCAAGTCCATGCGTTTCACCTTGGACATAATTCCGCGGCATTAAAGTCTCCAGAAGATGTTTAGGACGCTTTGCTTGATAGAAGAAAAAAAAAAGATTAAAGGAAAACATCTAATTCGTTCATATGGTTTGCTATAACGGTGATGGGAATGAGGAGGGAGCTTTTGCATTTCTACAATCAAAGTTCAACGATATGCTGCACACTTGTTTGAATATGCACAAAATGTGTCAATCCCCCAAGGTAGACCTATTATAAGGGTATACTAATGGAGGGATGCCGAGCTGGGGAAGGGCGTAATTCCTCTCCCACACGAGTTCGCTTTTGCATTAAAGAATTGAAATTAGACGACCTTGCGCATTATTTTTGTGGAATATATCGGAAATTTGTAAATCTTCAAAGTGTACCAAGTCAACGGAGGGAGACCAAGCGGGGGAGGGTGTGGGAGAGGGTATCCCTCTCCTACACGAGGGAATTATAAATCATTTAAAATGACATGAATGATCTCCTGCACATTTTTGTAATATCAATATGGTGTATCACAAAAGTATGCGAAATCTATGAAGGGGATCTAAGCGGGGGAGGGTTTGGTAAAATATGCCCCCCTCCGTTTTCACCTCATTTGTGACCCTGCATAACAAATCCAACACAAAGTCGCCAGACATGAATTTTTAGTTAAGGGCAGACTCTGAAAGAACAGACTCTAAGCTTTAAAATGATGTACAACTCAATTCAAACGAACTCTGCTAACATATCTAAATAATTGGAAAGAAAGCACACACTCTGGAAAAGTGTGTATACTGAGAAAAGAGGCTCTGAAGTATAGGGTCTATTCAAGCGCTCAATCTGTAAGCCGCGCTCTGTGCAATGAATGGGACAAAAACAGGATGTAAAACTTCAAAGAAACAACAATGAAGAGATTATTAGATTAAAATGAAATTGAACATGCTGTATTTATGCCCTCGATTCATACCTGATACCAATTTTCAAAGCAGTGGCATCATTTTTTCTAAAGATTATTAGGGTTAAAAGTGAAGAGAGTGTACAGGGTTTTTAAGAAATGAAAATACATACCTAATCACAATATTGTACAAAAAAATTTTTTTTAGAAAAACAGCTGAAAACACAACTTCTCATTAATTTCATGATCCCCAAATTTAGACTAATGCAGGAGAATTGTTCTTTCAGAAAATATGAAAAACTCAAGACTTACTTTACGTTCACTTATTTTGAGTCCTCACGTAAAATTGGGGTGTGCAACTTATTGTTGGTTTTGTGATGCACAGTCACATTTGATATACGGATGGGTCAATAGACCCGCAAAATGTCATAGACATTTGGTTGCTCAATAAATGTGCATACCAGAGCAAGGCAGGAAGAATGGTGTCCAAATGATAGTGTTCTATATACAGTAGGTCGGAATTGAAGGCAAATTGTTTTTAAAACATGAGTGAAGAGGTCACGAAAATGGGTATGAAAATTTACACAGACTTACTTACAAGGCTTCACGGTCAGGTGACTAGCTAAGTTTATCACTTTCTTGAGAATGCCTTTTTCAAGATTTGCTACAGGATGAAAAAAAAAATGCATATAATGCTGTTCATGATGCGCATCATAATAATGGGAAAAAATGCAAAGTCACTTCGATTTTCACGTTCTTCTATTAAAGGACAAGTGAATGCAGCAATATTAGTAGAACATATCAGTGAGAGTTTGAGGAAAATCGGACAATCCATTCCAAAATTATGAATTTTTGAAGTTTCTGCTCAGTCATGGCTGGATGAGAAGACTACGACAGCTTGTGATCTTGTGATGTCACGTGTGTAGAACAATACAAAGAAAATATACAGAAATTTCAACATATTTTCACTTTTCTCTCATAATCAACGAACACTTAACTTGCCTCTTTCAGAAGACTTGGGGAATTATATTACCCTTAACATACATCAGTGACAAGTTGAGGAAATGTGCACTTTTTCAAAAAATTGTCTTTATATTTTCATAATATCGTTCTACGCATGTGAGAGTAGTCCTCTCATCCAGCAGTAACTGCGCAGATAGGCTACTTTAAAAGTGATAACTAAAGGATTGTCCGATTTTTCCCAATCTTTCACTGATGTGTCGACTAATATTACTGCATTTACTCAATCCACATGTATATAAAGGTGGACTTTAACCTTTAAGCTGCTGATGAGCCAGCCTACGATCAGCTTGTGATCAGGACATTGATTTTGTCACCTTCTCATCTTCTCTTTTTTTCCTCTGTTTTTTTCTTCCTTTCTCTTCTCTTTCCCTCTCCCTCTTCATCTCCTTCTCTCCCCTGTATCTCTCTCTCTCTCTCTCTCACACACACACACTCCCTCTCCCTCTCTCTCTCTCTCTCTCTTTTAGCCTGGAAAGTGATAAGTGGTGCGGTCAATACCGTACCACCCGTAGCGGCTCCGACGAGCCTGCACTGGGCCGCACATTTTGGTTTGTGAAGTTATGCATAATTATATTCATTATCAGTATCTTTGATATCCCACTGTACTCAGTTTCAACACTTAATCCGTCATGTCGAAATTACTGTACTTGCATCATAGCTTGCTGTACAAAGAAAACATTCATATTTCTGCGATAGGTTATGGGAATGAGATCCTTCTTGTGGCCCTTTGATTTCTTTCTCTCAACAATCAGTCACGACATAGGGTAGGAATCTAACTCACAGCTGACCCCTTCGAGTTCTTGTGTCTATATGAAGACACTTTTGCTGGCCGAAATATTACCGCTCGAATTCCTTGCATCATAGAAATATCATTACCCGACAGTTACGAATGAAGTAAATGTGTGTACCGACGCAATCTAACGAATATTGATTTCAGACATCATATTGACATCAAGACACAAAGATGAGATACCAAAAATCTTATCAAATATGATGTCACATCATATTTGATAAGATTTTTGGTATCTCATCTTTGTGTCTCCTTTTTTTATGGCATCTTGTCGTTTTGCATTTTTAGTGCATATTGTTTTCTTCTGAGGAGAAAAATAACCCACGCTCTCTTGTTTTTTTTTAACACTTGTTTTTTTCGGCAACGATGTAACTAGCAGTGGGATCCAATCCGATGGCAAACGGCGCACATACCATCCCGTTAACACGCCCACGATCAAATAATTACCTGGCGACCTCTTGGAGTCGATTTATCACGGAGCCTCATTGTGGAAATAGCATTTACGGACCCGCAAGCATTTGGCGCTGGAATCGACACCTAAGACGGATTCGTGTCACACGACACGGACAAGTCCACTCGATCGGAAAGGCAAGAAATCCGCATGGGGACTTGCGGTCGCGTTCGGAAAATCTCACCCGCGTCCGTCAGTGACGAAACATCACCACTGGGTGCTCGCTGTACACGTAATCCAAACCCCGTTGGCACCGAGTTTGGTTTCTAAGTGCTGCACATGAGGATTAGACTCTCCCGGCCTTACTCTCTAAAAAAAATCGAGTGAAAATTTTCACTCTAAAAAGAGTGAATACAAAAAAGAGTGAATTTCGAGTGAAATTGGAGTGAATTTTGAGTGAAAATGCTCATTTTCACTCATTTTGGAGTGACGTCAGGGATCACTCCGAAATCTTCGAGTGATCCCTGACGTCACTCCAAAATGAGTGAAAATGAGCATTTTCACCCAAAATTCACTCCACTTTCACTCGAAATTCACTCTTTTTTGTATTCACTCTTTTTAGAGTGAAAATTTTCACTCGATTTTTTTTAGAGAGTACGTAAACTCTTCTTTTGTGTATATATATATCTGTGTGTGTGTGTGTGTGTGTGTGTGTGTGTGTGTGTGTGTGTTTGTGCGTTATGCACATTTCCTGACCACAAACGCATGATCGCTCAAATATGTTTTGGTGGTGGGTGAAAATACCACTTTAGGCAAGCTAAGTCAATGTTTACATATTCCCGCTTACCAAAACAGATTTGGAGAAAGGAATGTGCATTTTTTTCTTATTTTTTAACCTGAGAACTACAAAAACAAAAGTAAACCTGGTAGAGCACTTAACATCATGGATGTATGGCCCCCTTGATTCAGGAAAAAAAAAAGATATAAAAAAGACAGAAGAAAGCGCGGTAGGTTTAGGTCACAGAGCTGGGTTACAAATCCCCCTTCGCCACCTAATGGATGTCCGGCAGCAATGTATGCAATGGCGAATAGTGCAAATCCCTCGGACACCACCTGATTTGTTTACAACAGGTTTCTTGTCGAATTCATTTTTACCATGTCCACAGGCTATCGGCCAACTCTGTCATTAAGTTATATATATATATATATATATATATATATATATATATAAATAAATAAATATATATACATATATATATATATAGTTATATATGTATATACATATGTTTGTGTGTGGGTGGGTGTGTGGGTGTGCTTGTTTGGTTGGTGGTAGGTTGTTTTGGTGTTTGTTTTTTTGTTTTTTGTGGGGGAGGGAGGCAGGGGGTGCATCACGACTTAGGGGATTAGTCCCTAGATTTCATCTAGAAGGTCCTCAGTTTGAATCCCAACAGGGGCGTTTTTTCATTGGACACGATCTGCTGCTCCCAATGTCAATTTTTGTATTAAAATGAGTACGTGGCAGTGCTTGGATAACAATAATGGGCAGGCCCTTCTGGTAGAGCAGTGACATAGATAAAAAAACCCTCATCTCAGCTAAATTAGACTGTGCAATTACAATTATTATCGTTGTAACTCTCATTTTATCATAATTATTGTTCTTATCATTATACAGTAGTTGTCATCCTAATCCTTATTGTCATGTTTGTTTGCTTGTCAGTTTTCTATATTCCCATATTCAGCTACACTAAGCTGGTCTTCCACGGGGATCCTGTTGGATGTGAAGCGGGACCACTTCACCGGGTTATCACCCTGCTCTTTGCGATGAATGAATGAAGCGGGATCTTTTATGTGCATGAGTTGTGACTGTGTCATACACGGGACCTCCATTTTATGTCCTATCCGAGGGACAGAGTGTTTTGCCTCTCTGCTAGAGGGGACGGTATGATTACACACAACATTGCTCAATCCAGACTCGGGTATCGAACCCGGGTCGCTTGGGTCGGAGGCAGACGCGCTACCGACTGAGCCAACTCACTGCCCTTTACGCCCATAATGTCCGTAACGTCCAAAACCCATGCAAGAGCAAAACACAAGGCACAATATCAAATTGCTAGTAAAAACAAAAAATAAATAAAAAAGAAAAATAAAATAACATCATGTACAGTGCACTGCCTTTGTAATCAAAACGGTGATAACTAATTCTTGTTACAATAGTGTAAAAAGCCAGGTCCCAAAATTATCACCTTGATATATATCTTTATGTACTTTACTGTTCGGCTATAACGAAATTTCGATTCAACGAAAGGAAAACGCCGTCCTGAGGACTTCGTTACAACGGGAGTGCACTGAATGTCTTCATGTCCTCTTTAAATAGTAAAATGAGTAGGAAACTTTATGAAATTAAAGAAAAATGGCTTCAAAAGCTTTCGATCAATCCAGAGTAAGACAATCATCTGAAGTAGAAGTTTACCACGAAAACAAATCTCCGAATATGAACGCGTGAAAGAGAGTATCACCAGCCTTATATACGTAAAAGCGTCACATCGAGAATAACGTACTATTGTTAGATATGACGCGAATACATTGATAATTGACAGCACTCGAAATCATGTCGTCCTATATAGTATGCGAAGTACTTTGTGTACCTTCGTCGGTAATTAGGCTACAAGTAGTTATAGTTCGGTTGAACGAGTCATCGTAGACATGATTATCAACACGCAAAGGATGAAGTGGGATAGTTATAAAGTGGAGTTATAAAAGGAAAATTGTCTTTTCCGTCAATTGAGGAGATATGTAACAAACTCTTGGGCGTGGATGAATTGCTTTGCTCGTCTGCCTGCGAGGAACATAAAGGATAACAATCAATATACTGTGCTATTCATGTGCGCGCGTGCGTGTGGGAGTAGTTTATACATCTCAGTTAGACATATTTGAATGGCTTTGTGCCTGCCTTTGTGACAGCTTCCAACTCCGAAGGCCATTTTTTTTTATTACAGGGGACTAGACAATGACTTTAAGTCAGAGTGTCTGTCCATGGTTTGAATCTTGCCCGGGTATTTTAAAGGGCCCCTAAAGAAAGAGATGTTGATACTGAAGAGACCAACTCGGGTGGTTGAAAGTAACATCGCTGTTAACCCCATAAAGCCCAGGGGGGGGGGGGGCACATTGTGCCCCCTACCATATTTTCGTTTGCCACTCCTACACCCTTTACCCGATTTCACCAAATTTGCTGACTTTTTCTAAAATCTTATTGCAAACATTTTGATATAAAATTTAGATATATCCGATATTGCTGGTTGCCATGGCAACCGTAAACTGACAACTATCTTAGTCAGATTTTGCATGATTTTCTGTTCCAAGTTCAGTTAACAATATAATAATGGATGAAATGGGGGTTTTCTTGGCTGTAATTTGCTGAATGACCAAAATGTGAAGTACTTAGGATTGTAAATTACCCTGAAATGGTAGTCTTATTATTTCATTTAGTTTTATATGACATAGGCATCAAACAATAGATATAATAGAAATAATCGAAAATACAGCATTTTTCAAAGACTACCTTTTTATTTTGTGTTATTTTCACACAAACTTTGCCTGTAATATCATTTGTTTATCTTATTATCAATCTGCAAGCTTAGAATTCAATATTTTGGAAATATAAAATGTGATACCAATATATGTACCCATTCCAAGCAATACATCATAGGTTTCATTTAAATGTTTTTATATTGTAATGAATAGCGCCCCCACATGTTGACCTTGATAGATTTCAACCACAACAAATAGTGAAGGTTGACTTGCTTTTCCTTTGTAGTAAATGTGAAAATGATTGATATAAGATAAAAACATATATACTGGGGATAAAGAAATAAAAAGAAAACACATGACTTTATAGCGCATTTCCTATGTATTTCTTTATATTTTAGTAAATAGCGCCCTTAGTGGATGACCTTGAGAAATTTCAAATATTGGGTCACGTAGAGTATGAGTTGCTCTACATATGTGCCAAATATGACGGTCATACATCATAATAAAGAAGTTATATAGGGGCACAATGTGCCCCCCCCCCCCCCCTTGGGCCTGGAAGGGGTCAAAATAGCTTGGGCTTTATAGGGTTAAAATAATCTCTATTTTTATTACAATTACTACTCTTTTACTGCTACTACTACTACTACTGCTACACAGCAGCAACAACAACTACTTCAACTACTGGCGATTGTACATGAATACTACTCATAGCATCATATTATCATCATTAAACTCATTACTATTCCACACCACATAGGGCTTATTATACTTTTAATTAAAAAAGAAAAAACTAAACGTACGTTGTAAATCACTTTAACTTACTTTTAGAAATCATGTCTCATATGGGGGACCATAAATATGCAAACACTAAATGCCAACACACAGTCGGGCTATGACAGAAAAAAGCCGCCAGTGTAGACGGTACTATGTACTGGAATCATGACTGCAACATCCTAGCTTGAATCCATAAAGTAAATATCTGATTGAGATCACTTCAGGATCGAGCAAAATCTGCAATTCGATTTTTAACAAGAACGAGTTCAGTGTGATATGATACATGAGGAATGATCAAAGGAAAGGCACTGCGACAAACATGACATGGACGGGCAATTACGTCGTGAAATCCACATACAGAGATAAGTATACCGGTAGTCATTCATTCATTCATTCATTCATTCATACATACATCCGTACATACACCCCGACCAGCGGAATAACGCGGATAGGGGGTGTTCCACAAGAAAAAAAGCAATATCTGAATGATGACGGGAAAATATCAATACAATTTTGCGAGAAGCAAACAAGTTTTGTTCATTTACAGCGGCAAAGAGCACGTCAATATCATCAGGTGATGTTCATGTATCCCTAATGACCCTGTGTGTGTACCTCCGTTGCAGAATATAATCACCCAATGTCTGGGACTAAACTGCGCTACCTTTTCAAGTTTTGTGAGATCCTACGGTGATTATACCATAGATTGTAAATACAAATGTACGAATTTTCACACGCTTTTAAAAATCAGTGAGATTGCACCATGGAAATTCTGTCCTCGAAATCTGGGGTCACGATTTCAGATATAGTTATATTTGTATAGCAAGTCGTATTGCCGGCCACCATGTGAACACCGCTAAGAGAACACAACTACCCCGTGGTGCGGGTCAACACACCTGGTGCACCATTCGTCAACACACGTGCATATTCAAGCACGTACGCGTACTGCATCTGTCTGTCGTCCTTCCTATAGATGACATGTACAAATCGAGGCCCAGTCCCTCGTCCGGTGGCGCGTTCCAATTTTTCGAGAGTGCAAACAGGAGCTACTTTTCTCGGGGGTACTTTGGCGATCAATTACCCACCTTGATAGGCCAAACTGACGGTCTTGCCTTTAAACAACCCTTTAGAGAGTATACAAAAATGTTACGCATCCCCAAACTGGTTATGAGTGCTGCCTCCGTGCTTTTTTCCCGTTTTTTTCCCCTGCAGATGCCGAAAGCTTCCTTATAGGTCTCATAATCCAATCCCTGCCGATTCTCACACGAGGACTTCGAGTTGTTTGTTTTCTTCACTACCACTGGCTCTTATTTAATGCTCTCTGGTTTCTTCATTACACTTCTCCAAACACGCTGCTCATCTCAGCAACTTTCATTATTACCAATTGTAGATACCAACTTCGTATGGCAATTTACGACGCAGTGTAAAAACTAATTAAACTAATGATCATACGCACACTTCTTACCAAAAGAGCATTACGTCCTCGCTAATTCTCGCGACAGTTTCGTTTATATATATATATATGTGTGTGTGTGTGTGTGTGTTTGTTTGTGTGTGTGTGTGTGTGTGTGTGTGAGTGTGTGTTTTTGTGTGTGTTTGTGTTGGCATAGATGGACAGACAGATATAGCTACTATATTCACGTATGTGTGTGGTGTATTTTTAATAATCTGAATAGTCATTCTTTAATCATTTCATTTCTTGTTCCTTTTATCAGAAAAATATAATTATAGACATTTATGATAGTGAATGCTTTTAAAAGTTTAATTGCACTCTTTCATTTACATACGATAGGTGGTAAACGAGAATTTGTCGATAGTCACAATACTAATATGCACTAGACAAACAGTATTGAGCGTATTTGTGAGGCTTAACCGTGTCTTCGTTACGTTCCGCAGGTGAAGCATCCACACGGGAGGTAAGAATACCACGCATTAGCGAAAGATCGAAGACTTCACGTCCCCACAGGCAGTGCGAACATCGCAGGGAGAGAGAGAGAGAAAGAGAGAGACAGACGAATAGACAGACAGACAGACAGACAAGAGAGTTCCCATGAAACAACATTTTGCTCCTCTTTCACGCCTCAAATCCTGATTCAGTTAATGACTCCGGTGTCGCTTCTCCTCCGCCGCCTCTCCTTCCCTCCCCGATGTGACATCCCCGTGCGCAGAGTCCGTCTGCGCATCTACTCCTCGACAACGGAGCCCGAAACTTGAACTTATAAAAAAAAGGAAGAAGAAGAGGAAGAATCGTCTCGCGCGCTACGAGCGCTGAGTTGACTGGCAGTGTCTACGCCTCACGGAGTTTGGGCGAACGTCTCCACTCGCTCTTCCGATTCCGAACGCAATCTTTGCTGCTCCGAGTGATGTACTGCGGCGTTTCATTTATTCGGATTCGGATTGCACCACTGAATAAGTTGTCTTTCTGTAGGAGGTTTTCCGGTTATACATCCTCATGTTTTGGACCAAGACACCTGATGGACTTTTACTGAACTTTAAGTGAGAATGGTACAACGCACTTCAAATTCGGATATTTTTGGGGTGTTTATCTTTTTCTAACTTTTAGGACTGCGGAAAGGCTCAAGTCGATGCTATCGTGCTTGTTTCATTGGACGAACTTGGATTACTTGCATCATGTTCTTCTTTCTTTCCTTTTAGTGGGTTTTAAGCCGACAAATAGCTCCACAAAATGACGACTAATCGCAATGATTACAGAATACATTCATATTCAAACCAAAATGCCAATTAAATTTTTTTTGACTAATTGGCGGTAGATCAACACTTATAATAGTCTAAGGAGAGTACCAATATTTTGTTGGCGCAGACGTTAAAATCCAGTTCTAAGTTATGTGTGCAATTGAGCTAGAGTACTTGGCTTTTTAGATTGGAGGAAAGTAGTCACTTTTTTGGGAAGCATTTCAAGAAGGCACCATGGAAACCGGATTAGAGTCTCAGAATGCGAGCGTGTATACGGCTCCGGAATCTACCTTTCCCTACATTTACGTCTACAACTTCAATTACAGCGCGAAGAGCCTGGTCAGCGTTGAGTCCGTCATTTGCTGGAGCATCTTGGCGACGATCGTCATGGTGGTCGCCGCCTTCGGCAACATCATCGTCATCTGGATCGTTCTGACGAATCCGCGAATGAGGACGGTGACAAACTACTTCCTCCTGAACCTGGCGATAGCCGACACCATGATCGCTACCATCGATATGCCCTTGATGTTCACGTACATTGTGACGGACAATTGGCCGTTTGGCCGCGTGGGCTGCAAGATGGCCAAATTCCTGGCCAATCTCTCGGCGGTGGCCAGCATTCTCTCCCTTATGGCCGTCACGGTGGACCGATTTCGCGCCATTGTGCACCCGCTCCTGCCACGCCTGCCAAAGCGTGTTATAATCGGTTCCGTGATATCGATTTGGATCGTAGCCGGCGCGTGGACGAGCCCGCTGTTCCTGTTTGGTGGACTCTACAAGTTCGTCTACGTGGACGGCGTCGAACGCATCCAGTGCCACATCGTTTGGCCTCCCGACGGTCGACCTTTCGGAACCTACGATCTCGCGTGAGTATACATTGTATGTAGGGTAAAAACCAGCTTGGCCCCTTTTGTTTTCTAATTTAGTTGAATAAAACTACTAAGTTTGGCATAACCCGAGCACATAAACAATCACAGTGCTTACTGTGATGGTCAATATTACATTATTGTGACTGAGCGAGAAGCTCTGGGGGTCATAAACTACGTGTCTATGTATTTGTGCGTGAGAGTGTGTGTGTGTGTGGGTGTGGGTGTGTGTGTGTTTTGTTTTTAAATTTTGGCCGTGTGCAACAATAAAACAATAATTATGCACATTGTCATAAGTAATATTTAATTTGGATATGAAAATTTCATCTTGTCACATCTAATATTCATCCCTTATCGCCAGTTAATGACGTAAAATTAAACAACACAATGTGTCCGAATCTACTTAATTCATTCTTGAAGGAAAAAATGAAAAAAAAAAGATATTGAATAAATGTGTTGACAGGAAGAAAAAAAAGGCATGAAGGTACAAGTAGAAGACTCTTGAAGTCTTATTACCGTCTGAAAAGATTGCTCGTTAAATTCAGAACATCATGACATTTCTCTCGGCTCTGAGCTATAAATTTAGGCATGAAGTGAAGATAGTTATCGTCAGTCTGCCATCGCCAACAAGGAAAAGCGAAATTTGAAGATCAGCGGTAAAATCTTAAAAGGTTACGCGTCTCTCAGCGCTACCTGGCCAAAATCGTAATTTACCAGTAAAATGGAAGTTATCTAGGACTGAACGTGCGTTTAAATTCATAATGAAAGATGCAATCACATCGCCCATTGTTGATGTTGTGTTCGATGTTCGTTAATTTCTCGTTTCTAAGCCGTCGCTGGTGTGATGGCGTCATAGTGACGATTACAAGGACATTAATGGGGCGATGTGATGATTTGTTGGTGTATATCGGTACTAGTGTTTTAAGTTATCTAGTGTTTTAAGTTATGAAATGCTAGATGCACATTGGTTTGCAAGAATTTCTTTTAGAGATCTAAGCATACCATAAAATGCGTAATAAACCCTTAAGCATCTAAAACTTCCAAATGATAAAGGTGACGAGAGAGCGAAAGAGAGAGAAGGCAGTTTTGGACAAAGTTCATGTACAATTTTTCAAGTGTCAGTACCAGTGATAGTAATTATTTGAGTACTTTGCTCAAGAGTATGCCCTGGTATACTTGATCTGATAATAAACTATGAGCGTATTCATAAATCGCTTTTAACTCTTTGCTTCTCTGACAAACAATTCTTCTCCATCTCCCTTTAAAAATTCGGTCATCAAAATATCATCTTGTTTTCCCGGGAGGAAATAACGAAATTGAAATTTTAGTGTATTTAGTAAATTTTAATAAATTTAAGTATAATTTGGTATGTAATGCTGTTATTACTCTATGATGATTGTAAATGATACACTGGGATGATTTTTTTCTCTTTGTTTTGGCTATTGAATTAAACTGTCCACGAAGTTTTTCGTTCTTGAAGCTAGAACAGCTTCTAATGGCAAATCTAGTACCAAAATATAGATAAATGAGTCAATCAAAATCAATTGGGCCCTAATCGCCATAAGTCTCTTCGTATTTACATTCCTTTATGTAAATAGTGCTCTTTTTGAAACATTCGCATAAAAGAAAATAGATAGGGGACTACGTGCGCGCGCACACACACACACACACACACACACACGTACACCCACACACAAGAACACAAAAGCACAACAAAAACCCCAAACATAACAGCTTGTTTTTAGCTGAAGAAAAGCAGAAAGGGAAAAGACCCTGTTTAGAGGAATAAGGATAGAACAGTGCTCTTAGGGAAAACTTTTGCCCCAAAACAAAACAAAACAAAACAAAACAATCAAAGCCGATCCCGCCAATTCCCAACAACAACAACTGAGCTTCAAAGGCTTCTGCTGTATGTACCCTCGCAGTGCGCTTCAACGCAGCGTCAAATTTTCTAAAACGCTTTCTGTCCTGCAGGTATATGTGCGCTGCTCTCGCGATCAAAAATCGTGGGATAAGCAGTGATTACCCCTTAAAGGGGTCGGAAGATCGCGCGGGAGTTCCAGAGAGCGGAATAGTTACTTCGTTGAGAAGGAGGTGTTGCGTGGTCTCCACGCTCCCAGTGGATCCTACCTGCGAAGGAAAGGAAAAGAAAAGAAAAGAAAAGAACGACAAAATAAATGTGTGTGATATTGTGTAAATAAGCTCTACCCGTAGGGCACTGTGCAAAAAGGCGCGTCCATTCCTCTCGCATGAATAGCTTTATAGCATGATCAGTGAGACATCCACTCTCACGGTGTGTTTAGATCTGCATCACCGTGCAGTAAAGAAAGAAGAAAAAAAAGAGAGAAAAAGTGGGCGTGAATCCTCCGGGCAGATTATCTCATTTGACACGCTTCATTTACCTTAGCCATCATTTATTAGGCTTGATATCAAACCGGAACGCAAGGCCTTGTGTAAAAAAGGAAACTATAATGAACGATATCGCCCATTGCACGAAATTTTCTTGTTTGGTTCGTCCAATTAAAAAAAAAAATCCCTTTTGTTCCTCATGCGTTAGGATAATGATTCGATCAAGTCCAAAAGTAGTGTGTTTTTTGTGTTTGGTTGTCTTTTTTTTCAGTATTCAATGCTTTTCTAACATTTGATATTTTTTTTTAATCATGCATTCTTTGACTCCCTCAGACATATTCTATTTTTTGTGTGTTTTTATGTTATTGTTTTGTTTTGTTTTGTTTTTCACTCAGGTGAAAATCAAATCCAGGAAAAGTGGCTATCTTCAGCCCTCCTTTTAATTGCAAAATCAGTTCAGTTAATACTTAAAGAACTGACATGACTCAACAGATCACTCTCTTTTTTTTTACAGAAGGGTTTGTCAATAAATGTAGAAATACCTCTGCTGAACTGCTTTCCTAAATGGCTATTGGTTTAAAAGTTTAATAATTTTGATATATATATATATATATATATATATATATATATATATATATATATATTTGTACACACAGTTGTCAGCTTTTCTTCAGCTAGCTGAGTTTGTCTGTATGTACGAAAAGAAAAAGTACGTATCATCAGAATTGGTGGTGGCCCTCTTTTCGGTCAATTTCAGTTTCAAGCAATCTTCTGATGGTATCGGATCAGTTTTTTTTTTTTGTCCATAATTATCAGTTTAAAACTCAAATCATGCGATAAGAATATAAGATGAAAGTATTCACGGAGCAGACCCAGCAAAATATGCGGATTTTATTGTCTCTCTGGTTTCATACTGCTAAATACATCTTGATTCAAAGTCTAATTCAACAGGCACGTGACAGGGACAATACCATATGTAGTGAAAACTCTGAAGCAAGGAAAATGAGTTTCAATCGGAATGGATATATGAGGCGTTAGGGACCATGCAGTCACTTTTATCGGCTATGATGAATAATTTGTACCATGACACGTTGGTGCTGAGAGTTCGTACCAGTAAGATAATGATGACATATCTAATTATCATGATGATTACAATGAGAACAACGATAACTTATATAGAAAAGATATATATATATATATATATATATATATATATATATATATCTATCTATATATATATATGTATAGTGTGTATGTGTGTTTGTGTGTGTTCTCTTTAATGGTCATTTCAAACGACTGAAAGGTTTTGACGACAGGCCAGGTAAAAAGAGGAATGCGATGATAAAATTACAATATTATACCTTTGTTTCTCTTCCGTAGTCATGAAAGCATATCCAATCAAGATTAATAGATGTATCGCTCGTCGACATGGCATTTTACCGTGGAGACGAAATTAAGACCAAGGTCCTTCAAGCCTGCATGCATATATATATATATATATATATATATATATATATATATATATATAGTGTGTGTGTGTGTGTGTGTGTGTGTTCTCTTTAATGGTCATTTTGTAGACAGCACATTTCAAAACGACTGAAAGGTTTTGACGACAGGCCAGTTAAAAAGAGGAATGCGATGATAAAATTACAATATTATACCTTTGTTTCTGTTCCGTAGTCATGAAAGCATATCCAATCAAGATTAATAGATGTATCGCTCGTCGACATGGCATTTTACCGTGGAGACGAAATTAAGAACAAGGTCCCCAAAGGGACGCGCATCTGTCTCAGAATTATGGTGAAACCTGTACTCTAGATGGGCACAATGACATAATTTTCATTTCATTTTCATTTCATTTCATTTATTTCATTTCCAACAAAAATACAATTACAGCATAACATATTACATGTCATACATAGATATACGAAAGTTCATGTCATTACGCAGATATACGCAGTTCATGTCATTATAAAGAAAACTATTTGACACAGAGAGGGAATGCTCCATCCCAAAAGTGGACTTATAAGATATGCAAACAAATGTGTTTGAAAGGTGAGCTCTTTAAACTACATTCAGGCTTCTCAATAGAACTAAAAAAAAAAAGAATGTGAACATAAGTATGATGGTCATGAGCAAACATTTGATCAATCTGCACCAATGCTCTGAATTACATCATGTTGTGTGCTGGTCTCTGGTGTTTGTCTCCGTGTGTGTGTCCGTTTCTACGTCCCTGTCCTTGTTTCTATCTTTAACTCTCTAAGTCTCTGTATCTGTCTTTGTCCTTACCTCGGTTTTTCGGGTCCACGAGTCATACGGCCCATGAGTTATACAGCTCACGAGTCATACAGCCCGTGAGTTCGACACTAAGCTAACAAGATCCACGAGATCGACACATTAAGCCCCGTGTATATCTGTCGAACTCGTGGGCTGTTTTTACCTAGTGTCGAACTCGTGGGCTGTTTTTACCTAGTGTCGAACTCATGGGCTGTATGACTCATGAGCCGTATGACTCGTGGACTTGTTCTCAATGTCAAACTCGGTTTTTCATCCCCACTTGCTTTTTATGTTAAGTGTGCACGGTCACAAGATTTTCACTTCAAGAGGATGTGCCCCCAGCATTTACACATTGATTGAATGCTATCTAAACTTATGTATATTTGCAATTTGCTGGAAAACTGAAAAAAAAAAACGAAAAACTGAGATGTGTAACTGTAGGTGTCATTATGCTGTACAAGTACATTCACACTCTACTCAATGAACGTTCAATATTGAATGGTACAAAATGGGGGTGAAGATGGGAACCATTCAATACCTGTCATTGAATGAAAGTTAGGACGATGCACAAATAATGACGTATAGGTAGCGATGGGCCTTGATCTAGGTTTAGTTGTTTCGTGCTTTGTGGATTTGAATTTACTTATTCGCCCAGACAGGAAATGGCTAAGTAAATCTCAGGTTATTTGTCGCTAAGCTCAGTTGGAACATCTTGAAATGACCAGTGCTGATTTTGTTAATTATTTAAGTTCAAATAAGCCCTTGAATTCAAAACAGCGGTTGACGGAATGACATAGAATTACAATTGTATAAAAATTCTTCCACGTGCTTCATGGTGTCGCTAAGCTGACAAATGTATTCAATCACCACGAGCTGATAGAATTCCGCTGAGAAATACCTGTCCAGTTTATTTCAAAATATAACAGAAAATCCGAATTGTATAACAAATTGAAATTGTTACATTTGTCTCACTCAAGTCGTAGTGCGTCTCTAACTTTTTTCTTTCTCTTTCTTGAATATTTTCATGTGCGGTTTACGCACCTGAAAATAGTCGATTTGGTGTTACGTGACAAAGGTTCTTTTCCTTTTGCAAAAATAAAACAAACTGAAACCGAAACTGAAACCGAAACCGAAGCCGGGGTGCCGCAATGATTATTCTCTTGGGTTAGTCTCAGTCTCTCCTGTTATGGATACGAAGCGATTTATCATCATGTACTTCATACAACTGATGTTTTGATCTCAATGTGTCCCGGTTTGTGTCACAGTTATGATAGTTGCTCTGAAAAATGTGATCGTAGTCATAAATCAACCTGGCCGCTCGGTTGCATTTTAATATGGAAAGCCGTAAGAGCCAATCGCAAATGCATGAGAGCATGAATAGTTGACTTTTTTGAACATTGGATTGTAATTTCATCATTTATTCATTTATTTGTTGTGATAACACTGACACTTGTTTAAAAGGCTTGGCACGAGCAAGCCTTTTACGTATAGGACTACCACACTGTCATCACATTCACACACACAATGTCACACACACACACACACACACACACACACACACACACACACACACACATATTCACACATGCATACATACATACATACGACGTGCAGGCTACATAAAAATTGTGTATACAGATAGATAGATAATAGATACATACAACATACTACGTGTCGGCTACATATACAAATTGTGTATACAGATAGATAGATAATAGATAGATAGATGTATTTATGTAGACAGATAGCTATATATAGACATACTATACATGATCCACGCATACACATGGGCGTAAGTAATCACCTCGTTCGTTTCTTTGCCTTTATACAAAGAAAAGAAAACACTAACTGTTTTCACCTTCAAAGAGGAAAAGGAAAATAGACACCCGATTTCCGGCTCTTAGGAAGAGGAAAGACCTTTAGGGCGTCATCCAAGCTGCCGGGTTAATTGAGGTGTCTAGGATCGTTCAGTTTGTCATCAATAGCCACGGTCCTAGATAAACCTACTCGTAGGTTTGATGATTATATACCGCCTTCCTCTTTAAACGTCAATGCAATGACGTTCGTTAGCGCCGTCCTCTCGCATTTTTGCATTCCTTCATGATAGTACACGCTTGGAGTGTCACAGTGGCGCGATGGATAGAAGCAGTTTTTATCGAATTAGTGTTTAATCAAAATCATCGCCTTTTCTGCCTTATTATTCTGTTTCTGAAACAAAACAAAATGTATCTAACTTATCTGTTTTGACAATAATATTAATACGACCTTCTCTATCCAGGGTACCCTCTTCACTGTTGCCACTGTTCAGTAAAATTTATCAAAAACTATCATTTAATCCGCATTTCCCCTTATGGCTGGAAATAGCGTGTAAACATTATACATGTATATATGTATATATATATATATATATATATATATATATATATATATATATATATGTATATATGTATATATATATATACAATATTGTATTATATTTATATATGTATATGTTGTATAAGAACGGACAAGCAATAAAGGGGAGGTAGATGTAAGCTAATGGACGTAGAACTTTCGATTGTTGGAAATAGATACGGAGGTGGTTAGGCATATTATGAATAATCGAAAGTGACTGCATATGCCAGGAAGATGTCAGGTAGGTAGAAAATAGGTTCAGATAAACCTTTGATACGAAATGGTGGAAAGGACAGCTATAATCATAAATGGAGAATATCAAACTACATATGCCAAAGATAGATGGATAGATAGATAGATAGATAGATAGATAGATGATTATGATTTATAACCGGGTGGATTGTGATATTGGAAGAAAGTGGGACAAACAGAAAGAAAGAGATAGAAAACCCTAAGAGAATACTGTAAGTGTTGCGGCACCCCTGTTCGCAGACGAAAAAATCTTTTGGTCACTAAACACCAAATCGACTTTTTTCAGGTGGGTAAACCGCACATGAAAATATTCAAGAGCAGTATAGAGGACGTTGCGAGGGTGCTGATATTGAACAGTAGGCTGAGCTTTCAACAGTTATCGAACGCATTTCGTTCCCAAGTGGTTGAGATATATGCTCACCAAAAGTACTGAACGTTCGGAAAGGAAAACTCCGAAGACTTTAAGCCCACACAGTGGTCACAAAGTTAGATTCAAGCGGTCGACGCCCGGTTAGTGGCCTTTTCTTACTATCAGGATGCATGCGCTCTTAAGGAAGATTGGAAGGACCACTGGAAAATAAGGCGTTTACTGCTGAAGGCTTCTGGCCATAAAGGAGCAAACTTGGTTCCTTGTCAAGTACAATTATTTCAAAAAGATATCCGAGAAAGAAAAGCTTCGAAAAGATTGATATGACCCCCTCATATATTACAAATGCTAACTTTGTGTCGCAGGAGTTGGTTCTTCTGAATTCTGTACTTTTATGCGAAGCAACATTGAAGATTCCAGTCGTTTGCAAATATTGTGTTTTTGCATCTATCGCCTGATTCAAGGAATAAGTCGTTATCCCTTATACGTCTTCGACCTTGGTGTATATACACTCAATTGAAATTCGTTCCCAGCAACATCCGTGGATCAAAACCTTCTTCTTCTGCTGTGGAGTACATGACCGAGATATTACATCATTCAAGAAGAACTGGCATAAGTGCAGAGCATTAGATGTTCCAGTTTGTACAGCAAAGTTATATTGCCATAACCCTAACCCAAAGTATCAGTTACATTCTTGGTTTGATATTCGTAATAGGAAGATGGACTGTTCGTGAATTTGCCTGCGTTGACTAGAACTTCGCAGTTTACTCTCGCAGAGACGATTGTGTCTCTAACCATGGAGCTACAAACGAACGATATATACGCCTCTATCACTCTCCCCCTCTCCTTCTCTCTCTGTCTATCTGTCTGTCTCTCTAAATATGTATGTATATATGTATGTATATATTTATATGTGTTTGTGTATTCATATATTACATATATTGTGACGAACTCGCCTTCTCGTCGTGAATTAAGAGAGTGTATTTGACTGTCTGTACAAATGTCTCCGCGAGCCGTGTCAGGATGGCCGAGTAGGCGGGGTTCGTTTTGTTGCAGTTTACAACGATCCCTTTAAATTATTAAAACTACTAGTCTTTATGCTACCATGTATTATGTTGTGTCTCGCACCGTTACCAACTTCCTCAGGCGACGACTGGAACTTGGATTGGGCACAGGGCATATGCGACAAGTCACATTACCACTATTCCCGAAATCCAACGGCGACGACTGGAACTTGGATTGGGCACGGACTATGCGACAAGTCACATTACCAATATACCCGGAATCCAATGGCGGCGGCTGGAACTTGGATTGGGCACGGACTATGCGACAAGTCACATTACCATTATACCCGAAATCCAATGACTTGCTAGTTGGTCTTCTCAGGAACATGTACCACCACTCTCCAAGCTGTTGTACCGTGGTAGAACACTCAAGAAGACACAGTGAAGTCAGCATTACAGGAACACATGTACAGTTTATTACATATAGAAGCAAACAATAACAACACATTGGAAATGTATCATACACGGGCTACTTGTTGCGGACTATGTCACACAACGGCCACTTTATATGTCTCTCCTCCTATCGCGGAGTAAGGAGGCAATCCCGCACGGCCGTGAATATATCTAATAATAAATGTTTAAACTCATATGAGGCGCTACCACCTAAACGTTTGTCCAACGTTTCGATATACTATGATTATACTGTACATTTCTCTAATTGTGTTTCCAGTTTCTGTTATCCGTTATTTCGTGTCACAATACTCATGTTCAACTGTATGATTATAGGCATCTATCTATCATGGCAATATATTCATCCACTGATCTTCCTGATTATATATTTTCAGTGTTTATACATATATATATATATATATATATATATATATATGACTGAATTCACGCACACACACACACACACACACACACACACATATATATATATATATATATATATGACTGAATTCACATTATCCTACTTGTGACTGATTATATATTTTTCCTCTGGCTACCCTGTTCTCATCTTTAATGTTATCGCCGAGTTTGTCATTTCTCTCTACGGGTATTAGCTCCATCACTTTCACGATTTCTCTTGCCTGTTGCTTTCACGCACCACAAACAAGAAAATGAAAAAGTCTGTCCGATGGGTAGTCCAGTTTTGAAGGTGCATACCTCATCGAATATTGATGAACATTATTTCACCATTTTTCATCTATTTTGACGTGGAACAGTGACTACAGGAAAAACAAAAGGAAAAAACGAACCCCGGAGGATATAGAAGGGGAGAGATTCAGCCGATTAACTTGTAGGATTGAGGTCAGGGGGAAAACGGAAAATATGGATCAAAATCGTCTGGAAGGTTTTGGGTTCTTGCGGTACGCCCGGGTTTTTTAATCACGAAAAAAAAAAATCACTCTATCGCTGCCCAGAGCAACCATAGTGATGTACTGATATGTTTCGGTACAATATAGTCGTGTCTTCTCGGGTTGAGCTATGGCAAAGGATGAAGAAGAGCCGGGTATGTGAATTAGGCTTTCGGAGGGACACGGGAGAAGGGATAATATGAGCTTCATCACTCAGCACTACGCTTTGATTAATCAAAAATCGCTCGATGCTTCTTTCACTCCCTTTAGTTTTTTATTTCCTTTTCATTGGGATTTGAATATCACATGTCATAGGATGTGGTGTGCATGGGATAAGCGTTAGTCTGGGCCCTCTTGAAATATAATCTTTCGAGAAACAACAACAACAAAAAAGACCTATTTTGTTTTCGCATTGTTTTTCGTCGAGAAACGGAGGTAGTTCAAATCGTCGTTCATTTTCTACGTCAGCTGTGTTCCAGTCCAGCCGACACATACAATGACATAGAACAATTTTTATAGTGATGATAGTAGCAGTAGTGATAACAATGATGATAATAATGATGATGATTATAACAGCAATGATAATGCTTGTTATAATGATAATGACATGAGAAACAGTACCAATATGATTATAATGATAACTATACAATAATGATTGTAAGAATGGTCATTTCTTGGATAGACTGTTTTCTTTCTGTTCGAGCTGCCCCCTCACTTCGGTGGCACTGTGCGTTGAGCAATACCGACCTTGTGCAGTGCGACTGTTTATCGGGAACATTCAGGGGTGCAATAAGATATTTTTTATCAAGTGTCACCCTCTTTATATTAGTGAATAAGATCGCAACTGCTGATCTACAATATTGATATGATCTGCAACTGTTTATCGAGAACATTCAGGGGTGCGATGAAATATTTTTTAATGAAGTGTGACCCTCTGCATTTCTAGTGAATAAGATCACAACTGATGATATACAATTTTTAACAAGCATGTCGGAAAAGGAGCTAGTAGGATTCGAGTCTGTAATTTACTACTTTCTGGACAGCGATATTGCCACCAGGCTATCCCTGGTTGTCGGGAGTGACACGATGAACTTGGAACAAACACCCCGACTATGAATTCCGATATTGTCATGATAAAACAGTCAAAGGCAGACAAGGCTCATTGAATGAAAGAATGAATTTATTGATGCAAAGGGGAGAAGATGTGCTACAATAAGCTACGGTCACAAAGGTTCGTACGAACGATGCGTTCGTACGAATGACCTGTTCGTACGAATTCTGGAGTTACAGCCGCCAAACGAAGAGAGGGTTTAGTACGAAATTAAAAAAAAAAAAATCTTGGACAAGACCATCGACCGGGCTACGAACTTACGAACGGTCTACGAACGGTCTACGAACGCTGGTTTCGTACAGCTTTCTTAAGAAGATCTTGCGAAATTGTCTAAAAAGTCGTTCGTACGGCGTTCGTAGCAGTTCTTAATGGTATTCGTGACCGAGCCATTTTTATGAAGTGTCACCCATTGTATTTCTAGTGAATAAGATCGCAACTGTTGAAATACAATTTTCAATAGACATATCGGAAAAATGAATCAGTAGGTCAGTAGGATTCGGACAACAAAAAACTTGTTATTTTACAGAGCAGAGAATAAGACTCTTGCAGGTATGAAATTCAAAATGCCAAATCGCTATCCACTATCTGTGAGGATCATTGCCCCATCATTTTCTACACAACTACATGAATGCCATGGAAACCTATTGCCTTGTCTTTATACCAATAAAACATTGAAAGGGTGACGAGGCAAGAATAAACAAACAACATGTCCACATTCGAATGATGACCATTTATCACCAGGACTGCGAATATTAATGTAAGAATTAAATTGTTAAATCTGTGCTAGAAACAAAAGACACGTCATTGAATGCTTCAAATTGTGCAATATGCTTAAGAAAAAAAGTCTCAGAGATAATCAATGTATAAAGAAACGAACACGACTGACCATGCCAGTATCTAAAGGTCAATAAAAAAAGGAGAAAAAAACATCTGTATCCACAAAGAGTTCACCGTGGTGAGCCCACCTGGATTGGATGACCATCTCGAAAATGTCGCCTTCACCTCCTGTTCGCCATTGGTCCAGCGTTCCCTACATCTGTTCCCTACCACATGGTTGAAAGCGGTTGCGTTTCCTGTTTTCTAGCGAGGATCAATTCCCTCGCACGGCCGCATTAAAAACAAGAATCACTTCAATTATCGGCCCTGCATTTCTTTCCGTGCCCTTTTCCCTTTCTCCTTCTCCTTATCAATACCAATGCGCGGTAAACAGAGAAAAACAAAACACAACAGAGAGACAGACACACAGACAGACAGACAGACAGAGACAGACAGGTGGAAAGAAAGAAAGAAAGAAAGAAATACACAAAGGAGAAAAAAACAGAGCAAGAGATTTACGTGCAGACGAGAGAAAGCCAGAAAGACGCGTATATTCAAAACTGGGGAGGGAGACAGGCAGAAAGAACAATAGAGATAAAGAGAGAAAGAAATAGAGCAAGAAGAGCAGAGAGGCAAATAGAGAAAGAGAGAGAGAGAAAGAGGGAGAGAGAAAGGGAGGAGGCATTGAGGGTTCTTGGAAGACGACTCTTTATTCCCATAACACATCTCCTTTCAATCCGGACCACTCGGGGAAAAAAATAAAAACAAAAAACACAATCTCCTTACGCCAGCAGCGAGAGAAAAAAAAAAAGAGAAAAAGAAATATTAACAGAGCAAACTAAATGATCCAGGTGTCGTACCTATTGATTGCTATAATGTTTAATCAATATGATATTGGTCAAACGTTTAATGTGCGTGCCATTCCGATCTCCTCGAATTCAGCCATGCAAACTGTCATTGACCAACAAATATTTTTTTCTTTTCTTTCTTTCTCCGTGAACAGCTGAATCTACAAGGCGCGCCATCTATATTCTCTGTACGACTGCGATGGTGAAGTGGATGAAAAATGTGCCGCGCTACTCACTCGAGAAGCATGCCACTTGTTTCGATTAATCATTGATACTTGATACTAAGGAAACAAAGCGGAAAACTAACCAATGAAACATTCGACAAACTGATGAAGAGTATTCGGTTAGGTCGAGTAGTTTGAAAGTGTGAAAAAGATGAGCATTATACAGCTGCGTGGTTCAGACGTGTAGCATTTCAATGTTGCAATATTTTTGAAATAATATGCGTTAAAATGCGGTGGCTGAAAGGTCAGAAGCAATTGTAAAACACCTGTCAACGGGGACGATGTAAAGCCGGTATATCGTAGCTAGAATGTGATGGAAGTATTCTAAAAGCAAGTGAAGAAACAACCAAATGACTGGAAATCAGACACAAACACACACACACATACACAAATGAAAATTGTTTTCTGTGAGTACAATTATATGCTACTCACAGAGTCATATATTTTATCCGCATGGTTTTCTTTTTAAAGAGAGCATGCGAATTTGTTGAAATATGTCGAAAAATGCTCATCTCATTAGACTCTCGAAGACTGTTAGAAGTGTGTGTGTTGTAAAACGGAAGCGAATGAATTTCACGTTGAAAAATGGGATGTTACATCAATTGATGTCTGACAAGATGACATCGAAATTCTCATAAATGATAATTTTTTTTTGATGACTCCATGTATACGAAATAGTAATCATAAAATTCAGGATGCTTATACATGTATATGCCTGTGTCTATACTTTACGAAAACGGAGTTTTGAACACAGATAATCAGTCATGATCACATCTTTTTGCAGAATTCTTTAAATGAATATCTTAAAGGGATCGTACAGTTTTGGTAAGATAGTGAGAAACCTCTTATGAAATATGAAAGAGCATGTAATTCCAAGAGGGATTCAATGTTAGAAAATTGGTTTTGAATTGGCCGAGATATCGAAAACAGAGCAATTCTAGTAAAGTGTGGGACCCACCTTTTATTACGACTGTTTTGTTTTAATTTGTTTTTTGGATGTTTCAGCTATTCCAAGCCCTTTGAATTTGAATTCCTCTAAAATGGTATGCTCTGTTTCATAAGTGTTTTCTTGGTATCTCGCAAAAAAAGTTAAAGCCCAATTTTCATCTCCACCAATACTGTACCATCCCTTTAAGATTTTGTTTTCCAAAGATGTGTGGCTTGACTATCATGCTTAAAGCTCAGAATATACTCACACCAGAAAATGTTGTGTTGATTTTCATTTTTTTAACGATTTATAGTTGTAGCACATTACGCAAGATGGAAAATAAGGATGATTGATGAATACGGAAAGAAAAATAAGACAGAAACACACCCACAAATCATCCTACGAGGTGCTTTGTCGAAAGGAATTATGATGGCAGGTTTAAGAAAGTTTTTCTTTCTCTGTAATCATGATTTTAATCATTAAGACAAAGAGAGAGAGAGAGAGAGAGAAAGAAAGAGAAGAGGAAGCGAAAGTCGTATCAAAGTATACCTGGGCCCTGTCTTGTGGCAGAGGTGACATATAATTTAGTTTTGCCAGAAAATAATGTTTTTTATCTGTGCACCTTTTTCATTTTAGTTGAATCCCTTTTTTCCACATCCTACGAGTCTTTAACCATGTCCGAAAGATGTCAAAGGTTTAATTCTTCCTTGATTTTAACCTTCCTTTGAAATATGAAACTCTTAAATGTTCATTTGATTAACATAATCTCCAAATATTGATTCTTTTAATTTTTGCTGTCCTCAACCCTCCAAACTAAATTAGTTTTTGATCTGTTCACATTTAACCTGCTCAACTTTTCTCATTACTGACATTTAAATTGCATTTATAGACTGATTTTGTTTCACAGAAGTCAAGTATAGAATCATCAGCACGAGGCATATGTTCAAATTCAAATTCTCCAATTAAAACACTAAATCCTTCTGAGAGTGCAAGCTAGTAATAAAAATGAAGATAATGAAAGGGATGAAGGGAATATCATGAAAAATATATATATAGATAGAGGGATAAAGGATGGAATTAGAGGTAGATAGATAGATACATAGATAGATAGATAGAAAGATAGACAGAACGATAGATACATGGATAAGATAGAAAGTTAGAAAGAAAGAAAATAAGAAAGAAAGAAAGAAAGATAGATAGATAGATAGATAGATAGATAGGGAAATAGACAGTGAGTGTATGAGAGAGAGATAAAGAGGGATAGACAGTGATAGAGAGGAGTGGAGAGATGTGGTGGTTGATTATTTGGTAGTGAGGGGAAGAGAATAAGGAATAATAGTTTGACCTGTCTAAAGACGGGCAGCCCACAAAATCAAGAGCGCCAGTGCACATCCTGCTATCGAGGCAGAACTCGTACTTCAGTCAGGGGCGATTAGTCCTCTTCCATTGTTAGGGAACGAAGGGACACATGCCACGGGCGTTAGGGAAGAAGAGGCCTGCTGTTAAAGTTCGTTCTCATGAGATGCATTGAAGTGCATCATCTTTCAACTCGGGGTGAATTTATGAGAGAAAAAAAAAAGCAACAGGTATTAAAAGACAAGCAGACACTCAAGAATCATGGCAGTCGAAGTGGGAGACAGGCGGTAGATTTTTAGTCTTGCGTATGAATCATATATATTTCAATATCGTCTCATCCTTCCACGACCCCGACCTATTTTAGCACAACCGGAAACCATTTGACAGATCTGTGAGACTCTTCTTGCATGCTGTGCAATAATTCCTTCTCCGACATTATCACACGAGATTTCCTTTTACAGCTCAACGTTTCCCCCGTCGTAATCACCGTCACTATAGCGTCATAAATGCAAGCTTATTACATTAATTACGTGGTGCAAATCACCATTGTTAGGAACATACGTAAAGATACACTGATTCAAACATACATCCGCAAAAGGATATAAAAGAAGCAAATAATGGAATGAATCTATCATGGTTAGATATGACGTATGTTGTGATCCACCTTTACAGAAATCTTTGAAGAGTATGTTTGTTATGGCGTGTCTGTGCTTGGCATAAGCTGCGCGGAATCATATTCCCAGATTTTTACTTATTCAAGCACTTATACTGCTGTAAGTTTTTTTTTTTTTCTCCTGGAGGCAATTACATACATCATTGGCTTGTCAGGCGTTATGATATAGATTCAAAATTCAGCGCGTGATCTGATTATGTTTGTGCAACTGTTTCTACACGGACGTGCAAACCTCGTGTTGCTTTCCACAAAGTGATCATACATCGTTGTCAAGGGGTTTGCTTCCCCTTTTTTTTTTCGGGTTCTTGCTTTTGTTGTTGTAGCTGTTCTTCTCATTGTTGTCAGGTTAGGTTTCTTTTGTCTACGTCACGGTTCTTTTTCCCGAATGAATTAGGATGAATGTTCCCCTGGAGATCAAAATTGGCTTAAATACACACGCACCACCGATCAATCCTCCTCCAATACGAACGTAAATCAATCTCATT
Source organism: Diadema antillarum (assembly GCF_040938485.1). Classification (NCBI taxonomy): domain Eukaryota; kingdom Metazoa; phylum Echinodermata; class Echinoidea; order Diadematoida; family Diadematidae; genus Diadema; species Diadema antillarum. Next base: position 137,409 of record NW_027271573.1, on the reverse strand, counting down.
TCTCTCCCCTACCCCCTCCCCATACACACTACACGCAACCTGGCCTCATCCCCTTCCCTCACTTTAATATACTCCTTCCCCACCCCATCTTTCCCTTACCCCCCCCCCCCCCCCACCATCCATGCATTCTCCTGACCGAACGTCGTAAACGTGGTTACCAAAATGTGTGTGCTTTCGTCAATCAATGTGGCGTTGTTCTGCTATCAAAGGCGGGCGCTCCACAGCTATACAGTACGTCTAGTCAGTCACCAAGGAATAAAGGAGGGGATGGCAGTCTATTAAATGTAATGGAAATGTGGCCTCAAGTCTGATAAGTATGCCTATCGCTCAAGCTAGACGCGTCAAGAAGTCACGCTAACAGACCCTCTCATCCGTTTCTATTAAGGTGGAATCCCACAGTGCTCCTTTACACATACACACACACATACACACACACACCCACACACACATAATAGTATGAGAAGAAAAAAAAAATGTCATGTCCCCCAGCAGTTAATATCGCCATGCTTTTTACTGTAGACCGCGTGTAAGCATGAGGACGTCAGCACAGATTGCAATCGCCGGATACGACTAGGAATTCATTTCATGAGATGGATGTGACATGGTCATCGTTTTTACCTGGGCCTATCTATTACCCCAAAAGCTATGCTGACGCTGTGATATATTCATTCGGATTTAAACCTAATGATGTACATGAATATCACACAAGACAAATAAACAGTGGAAGTCTACGTGTGCCAAGATATCGCTCCGATTGTCATAGCCCAATCATACTTTTCTTTACTTGAATGGAATAAGCTAGATAAATTGCTCAGATCTGCTTCTTACATAATCTAATTTAAAAAAATTAATTACATTCAAAGATTTTTTGAGAAAAGTTTATTTGTAAGTAAAACAGACAAATTTATTTTGTAATATATTCTTGCACATGATAGCGATTTAATTGATATTTTGGCACTCTGGTGAACTTGTGTTGTGGCATATTGATATAATATGTTTTATGTTACTTTGCAAAGTACTGTATATCCATGTTTTCCGTTGTCGAATACGTTTTGCTATTCAATGTACATTATGTTTATCAAGTTCAAGTTCAAGTTCAAAGTTTATTTCATTTTTCAACAAAAAGCATATGTTTCACTTCATTTTGTAACAGAAAATAAGGTTAAGTAGAACATAGTGAAATAAAAAGAGTATAACAATTGAGGACCTAAAGTAATCATACATTGTATTGCAAGAAAGAAACATAAGTGATCAAAGCGAAATACATGTATACCGTTGTTTTAAATGCGAAAAATGGAGGGACCCACTAAAAAGACAGAGCTTGTAGTATGTGGGTCCCTCTGGAGAAGAACATCAACGAAAAGATCCTAAATTGAACCGTCGTATATACAAACAAATAACAAAGTGGAAGAAGTCTGGAAGCCCACTAGAAATTAGATTAACAAATAAATACATTTACATAGACGCGAACTAACATAAAACAGGACTAGACAGCAAGACAACTACTAAAGAAAAGGTTGTAAAGGACAAAACGTGGTGGACAAGACTGACCAACTGAAGACAAAATAGCAGACAAGAACGCAAACAAGAGACAGAAACAGTAACAGAACAACAGAAACAACATAAACATAAACAGCGATCTTCGGCAGAAGCATGCCGAGAGAAACAGAAGATAGTTGCTGGGGAAAGCGAAATTTTGACGCCTTGAAGAAAGACAAGAAAATAGAAAATAGAGGGATATATGAACCGAAGTAGCACACGGAGAGTCAGCTACTAGACTCTATGGGTAAAATATGGCATAGATGACAACATTGCAAACCTCTTCGAATAGGGGACAAAGTAAACAGGTTAGTATAAAAAAAGTCAAAAGGTTAATTCAGTATTGTAGAGTCATACGATTGCAATAAAAAAGACTTAAGTCTCCTCTTGAAAGAGTATGTGGATGGAGCATCTTTTAAGTCATGATTCAAAGAATTCCAATAATTTGGGCCTACATAAATAAGTGAGTTTTTAGCAAAAATCGTTCTTAAAAGAGGTAAATGAAATTCACCAGATCGCCTAGTGGGATATTTATGAAATGATTGCTTTTTGAGGAACATAGAATCAAAAATAGATGGAAGCAAGTTATTACAATACTTGTACATAAATTGCCCTAAATTAAACAAAAACAAATCTGTCATTTTTAAGAGCTTGTTGGAGGCAAACAACATATTTGTATGAGAACATACAGGGGAATTACAGATAACACGAAGAGCTTTCTTTTGTAAAAGGAACACTTTGTCTAATAAATTCTGATGGGTGTTGCCCCAAACTAATACTCCATAATTAAGATGAGGCAATATTAACGACGAATATAACATAAGTAATGATTTTTGTGAAATATAAAATTTCAATCTATTTATTATACCTATATTACGTGATACTATATTACAAACATTATCAACATGTGATTTCCAGGAAAGTTTGTCATCCACAATGACACCCAAAAATTTGGTATGTGAGACTCTTTGTAGATGAGAGTCATCTAATACTATATTCATACTTAAACTGTCAACAGTGTTACTAAAAAGCATATATTTCGTTTTTTGAGCATTGAGTGATAGCCTATTGGCCCTGACCCAATTTGTCACTTTCTTCAACTCAATGTTGATTTTATGAACAAGAAAATCAATATCATTATGGGCAAAAAATACATTTGTGTCATCTGCAAAATGAATAAAAGAGAGGCTGTCGGGTACGCGACAAAAATCATTGATATAAATAATGAACAATAACGGCCCTAAAAGACTTCCCTGTGGGACGCCGCATTTGACTTCTCTGACATCTGAATCATAGTTTTTAATTGTCACAAATTGTTTTCTATCAACTAAATAACTCCTGAACCACTCCAAGGCCTTCCCACGTATTCCATAATGCGATAACTTATAAAGTAAAATATCATGATTGATAGTGTCGAAGGCCTTGGAGAAGTCCAAGAAAATACTAACTAAATGAGAATGGTTATCAATTGCATGAACAACTCTATCAACAAAATGCAAAAGAGCATGCGTAGTACTATGTTTCTCGCGAAAACCAAACTGATAATTCGTAATAACCTCATGTGCCTTCAAAAAATTAATCATTCTCTTATAAATGAGTTTTTCTAAGACCTTGGACAATGACGATAATAATGAAATTGGGCGATAATTGCTGATTTCAAACTTATCACGTGCCTTAAATATTGGGATTTAGCTAATTTCATTTTATCGGGAAACACACCGATAAGAATTGACAAATTGAATATATGAGCAAGTGGATCAGCAACCGAGGAAATAACACCCTTAAGTACAAAATTATCTATCTCATCATAACCAGTATTATTAACCTGAATAATCAATATTATTCAGGACCCCATGGAAGACCACTACTTACTGGTGAATGGGCTACCCTGATAAAAGACTAGAGATGAATAAATAAATAAATAAGCAAAAAGCAATCAATAAACCAATAAATAAAATCTACTCTGTGATCAAACGTTGTGGAAATGTCGAAACAGAGGCGAAGTGTTGTAAATCCCTTTGTCATAAGTTTCAGTATTCATTTTCAGTGTTTTATAAGGTACAATAAAATAATATGTTCTTTCTTTCGATTTCATTGTTAGCATTCTTGATCGTTTATTTCGATTACACAAATGTCAAAAGCCTCGTAATCACTATATTTATTGATCTTTGAATTGGCAATATCATTTTTATTCTCTTTCTTGATTCCGTGCAGAGGTTATGAATTCAGCCACTTCCATCTAATCTTCTACCATTATAGGATATGCAATGAAAATTCAGAAGTGCCAATTTGATGACAACATGATAATTTTTGCACTATTCTTGCCCACACTCAATACCTCGAGTACTTCTGGGAAATCCAGTTGTCAACATGGCATTTGCTGTGTTTCGTTCTCCGTTGCCGGGGAAACCATACAAGGCTTGAATGGTAGGTCTTTCATGTTAACAAGTTCTTACGTAATATGCTGAAATAATTATTGATGTGATGCTTTGAAATGAAATTACGGCCGCGTTACTGGCAGAAATTTTATCACACACACACACACACACACACACACGCACTATATATACACACACACACTCACACACACATACACAAAGCTCCTCGAATGATATTTCACTTTAAAGAATGCACTGGTAATAGAATATTTTTGTTTTAATTTGCATATTTGATTTGATTTGATTTGATTTGATTTTTTGGTTCCTGCATTATATCATTGCTCATGCAGATATACATACACATATATTGGGCCCTATATACATTGTTGGTGCCATACATATATGTGGTTGGTTACAGCTCGTTATTCCGAAGATTCGTTATTCCGAAGGCTCTTCAGTCCGAAGATTCGTTATTCGGAAGGTTCGTTATTCCGAATTTTATTTTCGGATCAACAAATCTTCGGAATAACGAACCTTAGGAATAACGCCACAAATGTTCGGATTAACGAACCACTAGGTATAGCGAATTTGTGTGTTTCGGATTAACGAACCACCGGAATAGCGAACCTTCGGAATAACGAACAGCACCCATATACAGAAACGTTAATTGTTAACAAAATAAGTTTCTCCATTGCCTTAAGGATATACAGCAATAGAGTTTCTTCATTGCCTTTACAATGTACAACAAAACATATCAGTGATGCAATAAATAATACAGAAGGGCTACAGCTTAAGCATTGCTTAATTTGCATGCAACCCTCGTACATAATACATAACATATAGGAACATAGGAGGGAGTGATGACTTGCATAGAGATAGGAAAGAAGAAAGGAGAAAGGATAAAAGGGAGAGGTCTGTCTGCTTTCGCTAAAGCTTTACACAAAGTTAGATCACCTGGATCACTGATTAGTTAGGCCCCCATCTCACTAGGAAGGCGACCATGGCGACCACGGCGAGCTCTGACGATTTAACAAATCGTGGCGCGATCGCCGTCCGTCTCCATTTTTGGCCTCCGAGGCGATTACACTACGGTTTCTCCACGCTCAACCTGCGCTGTAGGCGATAGCGCCACGATGATAATACGACTCTGCCACGCTGTTGCCGCGTTTCCAGGCCGACGAGACGCGCTGCATCTGCGATCGAACCGACTGTGTTGCGATATTCGTACGCTTATCAAGACCTCGCTACAACAGTGATACGATCGGAGCGACAGTGATACGTTTACGCCGGGCTCATGCTACGATCTCAAGCGATCGGGGTATAAAATGTGTTTCATGATTGAATGTCTTCAGGCAGATGTCAGTGTCAAATTAACATGGATATGCAGAATACAAACGTATATGGTTCTACCCTTACATCTTAGCATTCTAGAACACACCAGTTAGAACCTAATATGAAATTGCACTATTAGTTAAGTCATCCATTCAATTAAAAGGGTAAAGGGTGTATAATATTAAAGAACCGGCTTACGAGCAAACTACAAATCGTATCCTACGATGAGACAGTTTATGCAGATATATCTGAAAAGATTACAACTTAACTACTTTCATTGTCTTGCAATGATATATGACAAACAAACAATTTAATAAACAGAGCAGATTCGTACCGAGTGTGCGTGGAAAAATGAATTTTATGCGTTTTTCTCCATGTCCACCTTCCTGGTCTGTGCATCACTTTCTATCGTTCATGGTTGGTTCCTGTTACGTAATACTGTAAGAGTGGTAATTTTCATGGGCGATGGGAGCCGCTTTTGATGCGCTTGAGTTACGCTTTGCGCGATGCTATTCTGTCAAAGCTACGAATGTGGCGCTTTTAATGCGCTCATGAGGCGATGGTGATACGCTCTAAAACCACGGACATGTTCAAAAGCGAGGTCGCCGACCATAGCGATGGGGGCGATCCTTCGCGCTACTGAACCGCTCAAGATACGATGGAGAAGATTTAAAGCGATCAAGCCACGATCCGCCGCGCTTTGTCGATTTTTGATGATCGTAGCGGAATCGCCGTCTAGTGAAATGGGGGTATAAGTAAGCATGGCAAAGTATTTTCTCACCGAGGTACAGGTGAATAGATACAGGTCATGGTCGGTTACATAATATTACGCTATAAATTCCGAACGGCGATATTTCCACGAGGGAATTTCATGTACAATACAATTACAATGACATTTTAAGATCACTGATATCCATAGAGCAGCATTGTCTTACAGCTTTCTTAAAAGAGTACATAGACTTTAAAATTCGAATTTCAGAAGGAAGAGAGTTCCAAATATCGGGTCCAGTGTCTCTGATAGATTTCAGATCCATCACCGTTTTAGGATTTTGTAAATGAAATTTATCATATTGCCTGGTGGGATAAGAATGTATGTCCTTGTATAGTACAAGCCTTGAAGGGGAGGCGGTTCTGTCTTTCTAGGAAACGAACGGTCCTACAATTGTTATTGCGGCACAAAAACGAAATATTGTGGTTAGAAAGGAGGGTGATGTTCGCTCTTCCGAAGGTTTGTTAATCCGAAAATAAAAATGATAAAGTTCATTATTCCGAAGGTTCCCTATTCCGAAACACACACATATTTCCTTATGTCTCTATGTTCGGTAATCAGCTAATGAAATACGATAAGTTTCCTGATCCGAATATTTGTGGAGGTATTCTGAAGGTTCTTTGATCCGAAAAGAAATAAGGTTCATTAATCTGAAAATGAAAAGAGGTTGCTTACTGACGAACCTTTGGAATTACGAACCTTATTTCGTTTTGAGATTAATAAAACTTCGGAATAACAAACTTTCGGAATACCGAAAATTATTTCAGTTTGTAATGGCAGATAACGACTGTAGATATGATAGGTCTACCTGATACTACCTGTAGCTATATACAGAAATCTACAAGACAAAATCATCGCGGGCGAAGTGCAGTTTCTGGAAATATTAACCTACAACCATCCTCAATTTTGTGATAGGGCCTATAGGATAAACACACTGAACCCATGGCGTGTGGAAACACGTCATGGCACGCACACAGGAATAACTCTGGTATTCAAATTGAGATTCAGAGTCATACCTTTTTTTTCAATGTACCATGATATTTTAATGGTGTTAGAGTGGATAATAGATGGAGTGCCAGTGATTTGCTGACGGATGCAGTGACATGATAAGGCGGGTAATATCAGCCTGACAGTCTCTTTTGATGTTACCCACTCCATTGCAAAATTGAAAGAAAACTAGATTACACTTCCACGAAAATGCAGGACAAAAGCTCCACGAAGAATGATATTTCCAACACATTCTATAAACACATTTACCGTCACCGAGCAACGTGCCTCCATCCTTGTCCTTCGTTCTACTAGGTGAAAATTCAAATTCAATTTGAGCGGCACGATGTCTTTGGTCGGCAGTTGTTGCTTTTTTAATGTGTGCTGCATGCCTCCACACGTGTGTATTCGCTTTCTCCCCACCTGTCCTCTTTTTTTTTTTTTGTCTCCGTAAAGATATCATTGATTCCCAATTCAGCTTGTGATGTACAATGGGTTGCTTACAGGAGGGCCGTTCACAAAAGTAACTCGAACGGCTAACATAGTTTCTCACATGAACAAACACTAGATAAAAGAATTCAATGTCATCAAGCAGGCGAAAAAAATCGATGAAAGGAGTATTCAGTCTAGTTTTCCACTTTCTCCCCGCTGTACTTCAAATGATTTAGTAAGATTTAAAGAAAATAAGGGAGGAGTAGAGGAGGAAGAAGAGGAGGAAGAGGACAAGAAGAAGAAGGAAAAAAAAAGAAGAAGAGGAAGGTTTGATTATAGAATGGCTACTGACCATTTAATATGATTTCATAAACTTTTTTTTTCGCCATCGTCATTTTATTACACTTGTGTTGAATTTCGAGGCATCTACCTGATACTTGTTTGCTGTGGGGACGTCCGTAATTTGTCTACAGGCCCGTGGAGCTCGATTGGACTCAATAAGACAGCCCTCAACCCATGTAGTTATAGCAACATCGATCTGGATTTCAGCGGGATGTGTGGAGCTTTTTTTTTTGTTTGTTTTTTCTCGTCCTCCGTGCAATATCGTTATAAAGCAAAGACAGACGTGAGGCCTTTCGAGTTGATGAAAATTGCGGCGCGAACATGCAACATGCTGATGACTTTGGCGTTTCACATCAACAGTGATCAAGGCGCATGAATGGAACATACGGTGCCCCTCCACCAGAACCCACCCCCCCTCCCCTTCTCCCGAACCCCACTATACTTCCCCAGCCTCTCTAGTCATCAATGCCTGACAGATAATTGCCCCTGGTCGGGTAGAGACAAGAGACCCTCCTCATGTTCATGAAGAAAACGTCAAACAAAGATTCAGTGCTTTTCCTGTCTGCTTGCAAATCCGGCCGCGGTTATTTGCAGCGTTGAATAATGCGGTAGAGGACATGATTCATGTCAACACCTATTATTTGTGCGTAAATGCCATGAGCGGTAATTTGATCCCACGCGCTCGAATGTTTTCCCTCTCAACATTATTATCTAATCTCCTCCCGCCACACCCCACCCCCACCCACCACTAACTTGCCGGCTTGTTTGTGCTCCTCTGCTATAGTATAAGCATTACTTTCATAAGTGAATGAATACATCAATATCTTCCTTTCGCTATCCAACTGCTGTCGCAATTACATTAGTATACATAAATAAATATATATATATATATATATATATATATATATATATATATATGTATATATATATATATGTATATATATATATATATATATATATATATGTACACATATACGTACACACGTGTGTATGTATGTGTGTGTGTGTGTGTGTGTGTCTTTCATTTCAATTCATTTGTTTCATTCATTTATGTAGAACAGTATAAACAGCATAAATCTCTGACAGAGGAACAAATAATTTCAATAGTCAGACCATCAAGAAGCTTCAAGTGCTTGTTGATGAAGCCTTCATACTTGAAGAATAGGAAACATGCATCTTCGACAACTATAAACATGTCAGTGTATTTCACCAAAATACGTACAAAAACCTCCAATCAAAATTGAGTATGCATATACATATGCTAGTTGAAAGAACGCTCACACACAAGCAACAAACGCACGAAGAACGAGACAGGAGGTAAACAAAGACAAAAAGAAGAACGAAAGTCTAGCCAGTCATGGACACCATTTTTTTTTTTAAACAAAGTCTGTTTGTCTAGAGCTTCCAATCTTGAGATGGTGATGGTAGATTAGAGATCACGTGTCGATAGAATTCCGTTCATTGACACTAGTGAAACGAACAGATTACAATCTCAAAGTTGAATCAGTTTTTTTCTTCTTTTTTTCTTTGTAAATTACAACGACTGATATAGGACTGAAATGAGGAATTTGTTCGGAACATAAACGTTTAATACCTCAGACAGCATTATGGAATTCAAACATAAATGCAAAACATTAAGTTTCGAAAGATGAAAGATCGGAAGAACACTTAATAACAATTGGACAAAGAGCGATGAACTCGGGTAAATAAATTGGCTGTCACACTGATTGCGCCTATAGAAAAGCCCTTTTCTTGAGCATTGTATACTCTGTTCACGTACTCTGTATGCGTTTCTCGGAAATGCCACTGCAATAAATGCAATACATGTAATTGAAATGACGTAAACTTCTTGTCTTATAAATATGCTGGAAGGTAACATACATTTCACGTTTGTTAAAACGACTGCAATTCTTGATATCTGGGAATGGATATTGGAGACATATTTCTTCCAGTCACGGGGTTCATTTATTGTGATACATCGTACATGTATACAATAGAGGGTGAGAGAATAAAAGAGGGAGAGAGAGAGAGATAGGAATATATGTTAGTATGTTGTGTGTGTGGTATATGTGCGTGCGTGCGTACTTGAATATATGAGCATGTCTGTACCGCAACGAAACAGAGAGGACGGGAGGATAATAGAACCGAGTTCCTCCTGTACGTATCGCTTCACCCGATAGTAAGAGAGCGCGTTCTCTTGTTGGCCTTAAACACAATCCCCCGAGTGAGTGACGAGACGTCTCCATACAGGTCGCTATATCACTCGATCAGCCAGTGACCCCACCGACCAACTGATGTCGAAGGAAGACTGATTGGATTTCCCCAAACCTTTTTTTTTTCTCCCCCATCCCAGTCCTCAACCTATCATCCCGTGTGATATACAAGATGATGTTCTCCGTACACATCGTCATCCTTGGCGCGCGCGGTCTCGTACATCTTGTGTTTTATCGATGCCCATCTCGAAATTAAACGGGCGCAGTTTAACTTCCCGGTAACGTCCCGAGATCCTTAGCCGCCCCCCAGCATCAAACGGCCACTCATCCATCTCTACCTTTGCCATCCCAAGAATGCTTTGCTGAATTCCAGACGAAATCGGATTCATAAAGAGACCGACAATACCAACATGGACTGAATAAATCTCAGGAGAAATCATTTTAATCGACATGCCATTCCACAGGGATGCATCTCAAATCGTGAAACGAAAAAAAGAGTCATAGATTAGAAAGCTGATCTATCAAAACCACGATTTAAGGCCTAAGCTAAACAAAGGTGTTAAAAGTCTACACCCGAAGAGGAAAGTCTGTCAGATCGGCAAAAGACACAACTTTTAATGAGAACTACGAGAATTGATTGTATTTTTTCCTTTTTTCCCCAATGTGATATGTTTCATTAATGTTGGCTTTCTTCTTTTCTTCCCCTGTCTATGTACGTGTATGTTCACTAACAGTTACACGGCCGCCAACTTTGTGGTGACCTACTGCGTGCCCTTGGCCATAATGGCCGTCTGCTACACCATCATCAGCACCAAGTTGTGGGGGAACGGACTGCTGGGTGAGAACATACCCAACCGTGCCCGGCAGATCACCGCAAAGAGAAAGGTATAACGGACGCTGTATCTCATGGTTTCGTTAAAGGGAGAAAGAATGATTTGTTGTTGTTGTTGTTGTTATCATTGTCATTGTTATTGTTGCTGTTGTTGTTGTTGCTGTTGCTGCTGCTGCTATTTTGACGTAGAATGTACCAGCCAAGTCGAAGTTAAGTGTGTAAAAAAGGAGAATTCAATCTAATTCAAATTTTATTTCATTTTAGTTTCATTTTCATTTCATTAAACGCAACTGTGCTATCGTACGGTTAAATTCATTCAAGTTTGATTGTTATTTGGTAGTTTAGGGGGATCATTACTTGTCTGTCCAATCTCCATGTAAACACCAAGGATATCATATGATTTTAGTATACCTACATCATCATCCATTACTAGTTCAGGCGACCATCACTGCCTGTAACTCGTGAAGTGTCACGACCCCAAATCATTGATTTTCGTCTCGACGTGTTCAATAAATGTAATTGAGTAGTCTGTGTCTAATTGCGGGTTTGATGGGGTTTAATGACGGTAAAGAAAATAAACTTAATGTGTCTGTGTGAGTGTGTTCGTCTGTGTGTGTGTGTGTGTGTGTGTGTGTGTGTGTGTGTGTGTGTGTGTGTGTGTGTGTGTGTGTGTGATATTCGGAAAACACGCCGATTACAAGAAAAAAGCCATCTCAACTTGTCCCTCTGATGCCGCTACGGAAAATGACGCAGTTACGACGTTTTACAACGAATGCGCGAGTGTGTGTGTGTGCATAATACGGATGGATATGTGTCTTGTTGGTGTAGCACTAGAGGAAAGCAGTGTCTCTTGTTCGGCTAATCCGGGTGGTACAAGGGCACAAGTCTATCGGGTACGTTAATGAATTTGCATTAATCCCAGAGGTTTCGCTCATCACAGACTCGATCACTGTCGCACTTTTTCAAAAAGCTGAAAGCTCGATAGAACAACACTTCCTGCCTAAAGATAAAGTGCAATAGGCAGCCCACAAAAAAAAAATACTTTAGGAAAAGTAGTGTAATTAATAATTCATATAAATGAAGAACGCAGAGTATAACTGTAATTCACACGTAATGAGGAAGATACATGACAATGTCCCTTTCCGGCTATATGTCTGTTTGGCTGTGTCTGTCCTCTATACGTTGAAGATGAGCTGAATCATGTCTCATACAAACAGACATTGGGAACATAACGAGCCGCTTTCATTATCGCGCAGGGGAAACGTTGTGTCGACTAAATGTCTTTAGCATTCAAATCTAATTGCGCTCATTACACTGAATACTTTCCACAGATAATCATATTCATTATGTACCGGACCTACGTCAAACGACTTGTTGTCGCTACATCTTGGTTAGTTTGGAGCGACCTTCGTTCGCCGCACCCTGGATACGTGGTCCAACAATTACCGAGCTATGCATGTGTTTCGTCAAAGTCGGCTCATGACAAATACACGCACACACACACACACACACACACACACGCACACACACACACACACACACAAATGCACACACGTACAAACACACCCACTTATTGAGTATATAGATTTTTATAGTAAAGATAAGATAAGAATTGTTATCCCGAAAGAATCAAAACCTTGTACAAACCAATTTCTCCTTGATATACTTTTTTTTCTACAAGCATGACTTGTGTATAGCAAAAAAAAAAAAAAATGTATAGGCCTACGTGTGAATTCTGTGCGTCGGAGGCAATCTACCAGTATATCATGAACGGCTGTCTGGAAGACGAAATCTCCACGTATGTTACATGTGCGTCATATCTCCTGATGTATATAGCCAGAAAAAAAAAATGAAATGCGTTTGAGGTAGAATACAATATATGTTCGAATATATTCGAACATAGTAATATAAGTAAAATCTAAACATATACTTATCATGCTTATGCCCAACCGACACTATGTTATGACGGCCGTCAACCGGCAACCAGTCCGTTTCATTGCTTTCTTCTTTTTTATGGGACACACCAATTACCTGTATCAGAGTTCAGAGGAAATAATTTTTTTGTCATGCCACCAAGACACCAGAAAAGGGAGAGACAGAGAGAGAGACAGGGAGAGAGAGAGAGAGAGAGAGAGAATGAGATGAAAAGAGAGAAAGAAAGGGAGAGAGAGAGAGAGCATCCGTATCGCCTAAAGAGGAAGAAAGAGGGGGAGTGACAGAAAAAACCACAAATGAAAGTAAACGGGAGATAAACAAGGAGGGAGAGAGAGAAGGGGGGAGTGAAGGGAAACGTTAAGAGGGCCAGGTTTCGTTGCATGAACACTTGGAAACTTAGAACTCCATATCGAAGCGCCCTGAAATGCAAAGGAATTTTTCCCGATAGCGTCTGGACACCGAGAATGAGAGAAACAGGGAGAAAAAAAAAGGGGAAATTCAATGATTGAGGAGCTTTTAAGGTCTGGGAGTAGAGAGCAGGTTTTGAGTGCCACCAGGGTCTTTGTCGGGAGTGGAGTACCCCGGATTGAAGGGGGTACTTTGAAGCGGCGGTCGATATGGACACCGGCAATTTCGGTCATTTCACATGCAAGAGATATTACCTTAAAGAATCTCAGAAGCGGAGTTCTGGGATGGGGGAGGATTGTTTGTAGGGTGCAGAGCGTTCATCAGTTGTCATGACAGTCACAGTTTTTGAGTAATGGTGGTCTTATGTCAGGTTAATAATTTCTGTTTGATAAATTCTTGTCATTCACATCACTTTTCAACGTACTGCTGTTTACAATATTGGTATTTGCATGTGCACGTGTCAATATTCATGTCTGTGCAAATTTTCACCCGAGAATAACTTAAAGGGTGTGTACAGTTCTGGTCGCGGTGAGGATTTAGCTTTTAACGTTTTGTTAGATATTCAGAAACCACTCTATAAGATGTCAAAGAGCATGCAATTCTAAGGAGTATCAAAAGTGTATTTGATGAAAATCGGTTTTGAAATGGCTGAGATATCCAAAAACAAGGTGAAACAAAGAGATCCTAATAAAGTTGTGGCATGTTGCCTTTTATTATTAGCACTTTTTTGAATATCTCAGCCATTTGAAAACCAATTTTCATCAAATAAACGTTGAATCCTTCTTAGAATTACATGCTCTTTCATATTTCATAAGAGGCTTTTCATTATCTCACTTAGGAATGTTCAAGAAATGAATCCCCATCTCAACCAGTACTGTACAGTCCCTGTAAGTATACATTGCCAAAGATCATAATTTCTTGTTTGACTACGTTCATCACAAATATAGGGCCTACTCAAGAACGGAGTATAACACGAGATCTGCTGAATTGGAAAAGTAGTGTTGTTTTTAGTCCCTTCGATAAGTGGTTCATACTATCGACTTACGTGTAAGGATTGATTCTCGTGAACTCGCGGTAGTTCGGCATCTCATCACACCGTCTGCTCTGCAGTCGGGCTTCGCTCTCCATTTTACAAAGCTGAATCTGCGAATCATTGGAAGCAAACTAAAAACAAAACCTCATAAATGAAATGAACTGTGTCGTCTCACTCTGACTTTGTTTTACAGATAAACTTTATTATCTAACGCAGGAGCTTCGGTCGTATATGCAATATACGTTCCAAGTTAATGACCCTAAACATACGAACATAATGTAAGAGTGCTGGTTTTATGGTGTTGGTATAGCGTGGTGTGCACTCTCAACTATAGTATACGATGTCAAGCCACAGTCGAACATTAGTTAATGCAGGAGACAAGGTGGTGGTTCCAAGACATACACTTTAGTTTATTAGATAAAATGATCATCAATTCCAGAATGGTGCATAATATTGACGAGGGAATATTGTCGGTAGTATATATAAAGAATACTGTTCCACTCCTTCTTGGCACATGACCGAACAGAGTCGGGGCCGGAGTAAGATTGATTCCTCAACTCCAGAAGCATAAGATATATAGGGACATGAATAAAAGTTAAGAGATTAGTAGGAGAGGGTCTATGATGTGGGGATTATAGGTTCATTGAACAGTACTGTGTAAGGGACTGGTGGTGGGAATTGTAAACACAGTTAGTCTGAATTTACTTAAACTTGATTGAGGACAAAGGGAAGGATTAACTATTGAGTAGAGATTAACCAAAGTAATAACAAAGATGGTTTGGTTCTGAATGGAAGTTTCATTGGAGGTTTGATGGTCTTGTTAATAAAAGGATATGAGACTATAAAGCTGGGAAGTGTACATAGGGTTTTGGATTGGACTGGTCGTATATTTAGACAGTATAATTGGGGCAGTAAATGGGGATAAATTCTTAACTTGGTCAATCAAGAGACACTTATAAATTACATGAGGTTTGTTCTGTTTTAAGGTATAAACTCCCTATTTCTCCATCTTACATTCGTCCAATCTTTCAAAAAGAAACGTCCTCGTTTCATAGTTATATACTGCAATATTTAAAGAGTTCAAACGATTGACAAATGAAGAAATTCTAATAAATTTACGGAGAGAAAAAAAATTATAAGAAAACACTGTTGACATGTAAACATAATAGAAATGATTGCTACGCAAAACATAATCAAATTGAGTAGCATATTAATAATTAACAAATTAGTGAAATAATTAGAAAGAAGATTGATGTGTACATAAATCTTGCAGATGAGGTATTAAAAAAAAAATCACCAAAGAAACCTATTTTCCAGGGGACATATCATTGTCTTGAGAGGTGTAGGAAAAACAGCATGGCCTACACATAGCATAGTAACCAATACATACCGAGGTAACAATATACATTACATTTAGAATGGAAATAGAAGGGATAGGAAAATAAGAGATCATCATAGTAATCCACAAACTGTATGTAAAACTCAAAGAACAATCAAAGGTCCAAGAATTGACAAAAATTATATTACCGTACGTTTAAAAAAAACCACTTAACATAAATGGCAAAACTACAAACTAGAAGAATACACTGATTGCATACATCTAGTCTTGTGCACAGCAAATATGTTGAAAAATGAACAGTATAATCATTAAAAAAAAACACTTAAGAAGAGGAACAGACAGAGGAGAAAGGAGAATGAAGCAATTAGATTAAATGACCTAAATTATACAGAGTTGGTGTCTTTGAAATGCACCATGCAACAAACTTGTAAATAATGATGTTGATGAACAACATGTAAAAAGATATCTGGCATCAAGGGTAATTCAAATTGTGTAGATAATATTATGTATAAGAAAAAAGTTGGGTAAACAACATGACATTTATATGTGGTGAAAATGCGCATATATCTAGACTGCAACAAGTTTACTAATGGTACAATTTTTTTTCTTTTTTTTCTATACAAAAGCAATTGATCAGAAAAACAACATTTCTCACAAAAAAATCAAAAGTTACAACCATACTTAACTAAGAAAATTATGCTAGAAAATAAAAACACTTACTAATCATGTCAAAAAAATTCTTTCAGAAATAAAACACAATACACATGCTAACAATGAAAAACCTAAATACCAAATAATGCTACAAATTTACATCAGAAGTTAAACCGACATTATTGTTGAGCAAGAAGCAGAGATCGGGATAAAGAAAACGGTCAAAAGATCAAAGGGGTAATTGCACATGACAGAGAGTGAGAAGAAAAAAGGGAAAGTATGGAATATGCAGCAGAATGAATGAACAGCTACGTAAGAATGGGGAGGAGTGAGCAAAATATTATCAAAAGTACAAACAGAAAGTATAGAATAGAGATGACATTAGAAACAAAGTTTTACCACTAAGAAATAGGAATTTAAGTGCCCAGGAAGCGGCAGGGATAAGGAGACTTGACATAAATACTCGATTACTGGAGTATGCGTAAATAATTAATAAGAATTCTGAAATTTGAAATTTGGAAGTAAAGGAAAAAAAAGGGCTTCGTTACATCCTGTCGCAAAAAATGAGATCATAAATTATGATGGATCATAATCATTTGGGGGATTAGGAAGCTGACTGCCGTGTGTCCGAACACTATCGGCATGGATCACAGCGTGTGGATCGTAAAAGAGGTGTGATGAGGCAATGGACATGTGAGAGGGGACCACAGAGTCCCAATTCGTGAAGTGGCTGGGCGACGGCTGAGGATAGCGAGTATGGGGCAGAGATGGGGGAAGGGGCTGAAATGTGTGGGTTTGCGAGGAAACAGTACAGTGAGCTTGAAGAGGGGGTTGGTAGTCGGGCAAATCAGGAGGAGAAGAGGTGGAGAAAGGGGTGGAACTGTCCGAATCAGTCCCAGTGGAAGATGATGTAGGGGCGTCGGAGTCAGAGGCAAGGGGAGGAATGTCGCAGTCAATAGAAAGAGGGGAAAGTGGGCTAGAGATGGGAAGAGTGCACTTTAGAGATTGGATTGGAGTTGGGGGAGATGGGGATGAGGGGTGGGAAATCACTGCACATGTTTGTGGTAGTGAGGGAGGCGGGAAAACTGAGGTGCGATATGAATTACAGGCCTCACAGTGAGAGCAGAGGTCCGCAATGTATTTGCGCATCCCATGCCAGTAGCAGAGCCCTTCGATAAACTCAATTGTCTTGGCCGTACCGAAGTGAAGAGCTGACATGGAAGTATGCATGACAGACAGGACAGTAGGGATCACAGAATAGGGAATGACAACCTGTTCTATCATTATTCCAGACGGATGTCTCTTCCGCCGATACAACAATCCATCACGAATTATGAAACGCTCAAACTGATGCCGGAACTTGAACAAGCATTCCTCGTAATGAGGGATGGTCGATTTTGGGGGTACATGTCCAGAACGGATCCAGGCCGGATGATTAGATTCTGGTGCTGAGCCTGATGAAGGCGTACCCCATGTTCTAACAGAACACTAAAAAAGGAGGACAGGTTAGTAGGAGGTGCGGGAGGAGAGGGAGGAGATGAAATTGACGATGAATCGGCACATGCTGATGCCAATGACGGAAGTGAAGCTACTTCAATCGGTACAGCTGGTGATGGAGATGAGGGAGGGGATGGATTATGACCTCTGTCTATTGTTGAAGGGAAAGATGAAGATACAGGTAAATCGTCATGGCCACCTTTGTAATGACCACCAAGAGAAGGAGGCGGGGGTGGAGAAGAAAGCTTTCTCACACCGGGGGTATCATGTGGAGGTGGGGGTGGAGAATGAAGTCTGGTGGAGGTTGGTTGGGGTGACCGAGGAGGGAAGGAATCATCCCGAGAATATGATGTGTCATGGAATGATGGGGTACGAGGGCGATGGGAATGCTCACGATCTCGGGGATATGCATGAGACTGAGAGCCAGTGGTTCCAGATAAAACCCCAGGAGAGAGTGTATTAGGGCCATATCGATAATGACTTGAATCATCATAACGATGATCGTCACCATACCGACTGGTTGAAGAGACGGAGTGGTTAGAGTAGTTAGAGTAGTTAGAGTAATGATCAGGGGAAGGAGAACGCGAGTGATAGCGATGATGTCGGGAATAGGAAGGACTATAGTCATGAGAAGGAGAACGAGGGCGATAGTGTGAACGAGAATGGGAGTAGGATGAATGGTGCTCCGGGGAGGGAGAACGGGAGTGATAGGGGGAACGATAGGAATGATAGGAGGGTGAATGGGGTCGAAAACTGTGAGATCGTTCTCGAGAGTAATTATGATCCCGGGAAGAATACATTGTGTTGAAAAAAAAAAAGTATGTGGAAAAGAAGGAATATCAATTTACAGAATCAATATAACCAAATGTCTAGAGTAACAATGAGGGGAAAAACAGCCAACTAAAGATAAGAACACCAACTACAAATAAGATGGCAAAAAAATATCTAAATGTTATTTACACAATGGTAACACAAAAATGTAAATCAGGCCACGTTACCTCAAGGAATTCAAGAGAAAAAAAATGTTACAATTATTAAGTGTATCTACAACACAGTGTGTTGGGTAAATAGATTGATTTAAGGGATCAACATGATATGGTTCAAGAAAATTCCAATGCAATTTGAATGCAAACGAGGGGGTAGGAATGATAGTGTTCAGAGTCCCAAATTAAAAAAAATTAACTCAATCAGTGAACTTAGCTGCAACCATTAAGAACTGGAATTATTATGCAGGGATGTGGAGAATCCGGAGGACATGTGTAGAAGGAACCAGCATGGACGCCGTCTGATAAAAGATATGGAGGTTATAGCGGAGATCCCGACCAGGTAGATCCGCCAATGAGCTGAAGACAGGCCGTCAGCGAGACAGAAGAAGATGAAATAGGGTAGGATCATCAGATAGGATGAGGCAGCACACACCAGCATAGGATACGATGACAAAGCAGATATGACTGGGCAGGCCACCAGTGATGGACGTTCCAAGAAAAAGAAGAGGGCAGAGGTAGTGCAGGTATGAAGAATGTCAGAGGAACTGGTAAAGGAAGCGTGTAGGCAACCACAAAGCGCGTGCAGGCATCCACAAAGCAATATAGAAACTTGTATCCAGTCTAGGGACAACAGGAACACACTAAGGATTCCAGGTCAAGAAGATGAAGATATCTCGGGACGAGGCGACATCGAGTCATGTGGTGATGCTGCAAGCCAAGGCAGCCAGGAACAAATTACCAGCGAAGAGAAATTGTAAGTTCGAGCGGTTGCGATGGCCACCAGTTTTAACCGCTGCTACCACTGTAAGAGTGCTGGTTTCATGGTGTTGGTATAGCGTGGTGTGCACTCTCAACTATAGTATACGATGTCAAGCCACAGTCGAACATTAGTTAATGCAGGAGACAAGGTGGTGGTTTCAAGACATACACTTTAGTTTATTAGATAAAATGATCATCAATTCCAGAATGGTGCATAATATTGACGAGGGAATATTGTCGGTAGTATATATAAAGAATACTGTTCCACTCCTTCTTGGCACATGACCGAACAGAGTCGGGGCCGGAGTAAGATTGATTCCTCAACTCCAGAAGCATAAGATATATAGGGACATGAATAAAAGTTAAGAGATTAGTAGGAGAGGGTCTATGATGTGGGGATTATAGGTTCATTGAACAGTACTGTGTAAGGGACTGGTGGTGGGAATTGTAAACACAGTTAGTCTGAATTTACTTAAACTTGATTGAGGACAAAGGGAAGGATTAACTATTTAGTAGAGATTAACCAAAGTAATAACAAAGATGGTTTGGTTCTGAATGGAAGTTTCATTGGAGGTTTGATGGTCTTGTTAATAAAAGGATATGAGACTATAAAGCTGGGAAGTGTACATAGGGTTTTGGATTGGACTGGTCGTATATTTAGACAGTATAATTGGGGCAGGAAATGGGGATAAATTCTTAACTTGGTCAATCAAGAGACACTTATAAATTACATGAGGTTTGTTCTGTTTTAAGGTATAAACTCCCTATTTCTCCATCTTACAATAAGATATAGACTTGTCGCGCTGGTCGCTTTTAGCGCTTAATGGTCTACCCACGTTCTGATTAAAGATTGAATAGGATCCACTCAAATGACGCACGCCCGGCCCTTGATGAGAGAGAAAACGTGTAAATTATGTAATCAGAGGGTTGTTTAGACAAGGTGAGTTGATAATGGACGGTGTGTCTTCCCGCCAGGGGGTAGGGGTGTTGGTGGGTGTCAATCTGACAACATGATGCGCAATTAAGTCATCAGAAAACATGTCTTATTTGTGAGTTTTAGAGATAGCATTGTAAATATCGTCTGTCTTTTGCTCTTTCAATGAGGAAATATACGTCAGCAGAAGAGAGAATTCAAATTAATGAATTCTTGCGTCGAGTTATTTTTTATTGCAAGTGATTATCAAATTGCCCTACATCGACGTAATGTTCAGTTTAAGACAGGCGTCTTATTATGCCCATGATTTATTATTATGGCTACTACTAAAAAAACTGATTAATTGCTTATTTACCTAGATGTAGGGCAATTAGTCAATCAGTTGCACTAAAAACAACTCGACGCAAAAATTTGATTAAATTGGTAATCCGGTTATTTGCGAATAAGACCTGCCTACTTATACAAAATTCGGATATACGTCGTAACGCCAAATATATCGTCAGTTATACGTTCGATCATCCCATAGTGGTTACCACAGACCCATCTCAACCTAGCTCAACTTAAAATCATCTCATCTCAACTAACTCACCTCACCTAAACTCAGCTCAAAAGCTTTAATGGAAACACGATCGTGAATACAGTATCATGTATGAGTAGAATGTTTCACTTTACAAAATGTATTTTAAGGTATATATTGGTATCGAAATGTTAACATAAAACATGCCAACCTATACTCCACTCAGTTCCACTCAGCTCAGCTTTGCTCAGCTTTACTCATTTCAGGCTCATCTCAACTCAGAATCATCTCATCCCAGCTAAACTCATCTCACCTAAACTTAACTCAACGAAAAGCTTAGACACACGATCAGGAATATCATGAATGTTTCACATACAAAATGTCTTTTACCATATATCTTGATATTGAACTGTTGACATAAACAGGCCAACCTCTACTCCACTCAGTTCCACTCAACTCAGCTTTATTCAGCTTTACCCAGCTTTACTCAATTCAGACCCATCTCAACTCAACAAAACTCAGAATCATCTCATCTCAACTAAGCTCAGCTCACCTAAACTCAACTCAACGAAAAGCTTAGACACACGATCAGGAATATCATGAATGTTTCACGTACAAAATGTCTTTTACAACATAAAATTATCTTGATATCGAAATGTTGACATAAAACAAGCCAAACTATACTCTACTCAGTTCCACTCAACTCAGCTTTACTCAGCTTTACTCAATTCAGTCCCATCTTACCTCAACTCAACTCAACTCAGAATCATCTCATCTCTACTAAACTTAGCTCAACGAAAAGCTTAGAAACGCAATCAGGAATATCATGAATGCTTCACGCACAAATTGTCTTTTACGGTATAAAATTATTTTGATATCAAAATGTTGACATAAAACATGCCAAACTATACTCCACTAAGTTCCACTCAACTCAGTTTTACTCAGCCTTACTCAGCTTTACTCAATTCAGACCCAACTCAACTCAAAATCATCTCATCTCAATTAAACTCATCTCACCTAAACTCAACTCAACGAAAAGCTTAGACACATGATCAGGAATATCATGAATGTTTCACGTACAAAATGTATTTTACGGTATATCTTGATATCGAAATGTTGACATAAAACATGCCAACCTATACTTCTTTCAGTTCCACTCAACTCAGCTTTACACAGCTTTACTCAGCGTTACTCAATTCAGACCCATCTCAACTTAACTCAGCTCAAAATTATCTCATCTCAATTAAACTCATCTCACCTAAACTCAAGTCGACGAAAAGCTTAGACACACGATCAGGAATGTCATGAATGTTTCACCTACGAATTGTCTTTTATAACACATCTTGATATCGAAATGTTGACATAGAACATGCCAGCCTCTACTCCACTCAGTTCCACTCAGATCAGCTTTACTCAGCCTTACTCAACTTTACTCAATTCAGACCCAACTCAACTCAAAATCATCTCATCTCAACTAAACTCATCTCAATTCAACTCATCTCAGGAAAAGCTTAGACACACGATCATAAATATCATGAATGTTTTCACTTTTCACCCATCAATCGTCACTCAAACTTTGTCGGGTTTTTTTTTTCTCATACCGATTGTCATATCGACAGATCGTAAAGATGATCGTGATCGTTGTGGCCGTGTTCGCCATCTGCTGGCTGCCGCTTCACTCCTACCACTTTCTGCCCTATCTCAACGTGCAGTCAGTGGCGAAGGTCAAGGGGGCACGCCACATCTACATCGCACTGTGGCTGGTGGCGATGAGCAGCTCGATGTACAACCCTTTCATCTACTGCTGGCTCAACGACAGGTGAGTGAGGTCCACCCTTTCCATTAGGAGCTGTCGCTTTCCTCTCACTCCTTCTCCCTCTCCTTTTCCCGCTCTGTTTCTCCCTCTATTTATTCATCTATCTATCTCTCTATCTCCATTTTCTCTGTCGCATTCTCTCCTTGTTATCAGTTTTTCTCTGTTTCATTTTTTTTTAATTCTACAACAGCATTGGCTTACAGGAATATTGCATGATCGACTCACCTGAACAGCCAGCTTCTTGTGTTCTTTGTTGTCGGTGTTGTTTAAAAAGACAATCTTAATGTGCAGACATGCCAAGTTGTTTTCATGCACACCTGTACTGCAACCGACGCAACTGTTGAAATACTATAAGCCCGTGCACATGATATACACCTCAAGGGCACTTGATATATATACTCACTTTACCTATTGTGTCCATTCATGTGTGTGTGTGTAGTGCGTGTGCGTGTATGTGTGTATGTGTGTGTGTATGTCTTTGAGTCTGTGTGTTGGAGAGAATGAAGGGATGGAGTGAGTCTGCATGATCAAAATGCTTTTATTGTGTTTACGACGTATGTTCCATAATGTAGCGGTAAGTTCGATTATGATTGACAGGATGCGTGAAGCGTTTGAATATCAATGGCTACTTTACCGGTTCACAACGGCCAGAATAACATTTCCAAACTGAATCAATGCACCAACATGGCACTTGGCCATGCAACGTACTTGTTGCATTTCAAAAACAAAATGCAAAGTTACATGTACTGCAGAAGAAAAAATTGGCGCGAACAATTCATGCATGTTCGCCGCGAGCAAGTAATTCAAGCTCGAGGCAAATCAATTTGAGCAAAAAGCAGAATACCAAAAGCTATTACTGACACTACTCGTCCGGACTGTCAGCTATCAAAGTGAACACCTTCTCCTCCCCTTTTACACTCGTCATATTTCATGCCCGGACAAATGCTCAACCTTTTCATGTCGGGGGCAATCTAATTGCGTTCGATTGGAGACATCTTGTACATCTTTTTCACTTTGGTATGCGAATTGGATGTGAGAGCAGGACTGCCATAGGTGCAAAACGTGGCAGAAAATTGTGGGGGAAAAAAAAGAAGAGCAAGTGTCAACTGTCCGAAGAATTCGATTTATTACCTAACAGGGGAAGGAAGATGACAGAGTAATTTGGACAAATTCAGCAAAGCCTTGATCTCACTCACAATAATCTCAATCTTAGAGGTTGTTTGTAGATGACGAAACTGAACATGCAAAGTTGAATATCAGTATATATGCTGCTGAAAGACCATCGTTATCTGCACATGCGTTCGTGCTGTGAGACCATTCTTCTGGGTTTGTGCTCCGCCATGTATACGGCGATCCGACACGCTCACCCAAACGGCCAGAGTTGGCCAATTTTTTTAGTACAACACTCATCTTAAGGAATATAGCTGCCTTGTTTGCTGCAAATAACCGAAACTAGATACCATGACAGCACAACGAAGACATTAATATCAAGAGAAGACGTTTGCTATCCTCATGATAGTCCCCAGCTGTATCGAGTGTCAAGTCTTTTACGTCATCAAAATCCAAGTGCCTACCGTACCATGATCTAAGTGGGTCCTAATGTATAGTCCAAGTTCTGAGTAGATTCATTTCAAGTGTTAATCAAGTCGTTGATAAATTGAATCTTTTCATTTTTCTCATATTTTCTTTACTTTATTTGATCCATTCATTATTTCCTTATGCTTTTTAATTGATTCATGGCACACGCATATATATGTAAATACACAAATATGTAAGTTTGTGCGTATGTGCGTGTTTTAATGGAGTCATGACGCACGCAAAATGCATGTATTTATTACAATGTTATATAAATCATATGTAAGTTTGTGTGTGTGTGTGTGTGTGTATGTGTATGTGTGTGTGTGTGTATGTTGGCGTGTGAGTGTGTGTGTGTATGTGTGTGTGTGTTTGTGTTTGTGTGCATCGGGTGTATGTTTACCTGTTTGTTGTGTGAGCATAAGCAATATCAATCCTCGCATCCTCACAACCACTGATGAAATCGCATCGTCACTCTCAGCAATAGCCTCGGGGTGCTGCTACACGCTGGCCGGACGTTGATACGCCCAAGGGTCGCAAGCTGGGGCGGTTGTCACTCGGCCTCTATTGCTCTTCGCGTCACATAGATGGATGTCTCCCATGTTATGCATGTTTGTTTGCTGTTGTTGTTTTTTTTTACTAACTTTGTAAGAGCAGATGCCAAGCAGGTACGTTGGCAGGTAGCCGCCGACGCAGGAAGTGTATCCGGTTTCTACAACCTGCGGGTGATGGAAATGCATATTCTTTTTTTGGCACTTATATCATAAAATACAAAGTTGTCATCCCGTAGGGTTGTTAGATGTTGACATGAAATAACAGAGCTCATAATAATATTGATAAGTTCTGACAAGCGCATAGAGGCGGAGGATATGTAATATATTATTTTTATTATATAAAAGGTGCACATGCAGCATTAGTGGCCATAGATGCGTTCCACCTAGAACCCGGTCTAGATGAAAATGAACGGAAAAGTCGTTGCAATATATGGACTGGCAACGTTGAATCCTAGATATATTTTCATAAAATTTGATAAATCAACAACTCGGAGACATCACAAACGTAAGAGAACCCTCTCGTGGTGAGTCTCGTGGTGAGTCTGTAATCTACATCAATTCTACAACAACCAGCTGGATTCACGGTGTTGAGTATAAAAATAAAAGATTTTTGTTGAATAAAAACATTAGCTGCAGTAATCCGGTGGACATATCTTCTGATCAATTTGACACCCACCCCCCCCCCCCCCACTCCTTTCTTGGATGTTTCAAGAAGACTGCTTTCAAACGTGAGCCGACCATTTCTTTTTATATGCATTCGCATCTCCCAGGACTTTCTTTTTACGGTTTTTTTTCTTTTGTATTAAAGGCCCAATCAAACTCCTTTCTGTAGCATTTTTACCCTAGAGTGAAATTAAATCAACCATGTGTTAATACACACGCTTCGGATATGAAGTGCTCATTCTAAATCATAATATTATAAAAAAGAACAATTTGCAAAACAACCATAAAACATCTGTACAAGGACAGGCACAACATGTAGTGAGTTATGCAAATCCCTTTCCGCTACTGCATTCTCTCTTCCATTCTCCTTGTATATATATTTATATATATATATATATATATATATATATATATATATATATATATATATATATATACAAGTCTGTCTGTCTGTCATGTCTTTAATGTAGCATGTATATTCAAATTGTGTTGCATTGTGTTTTAATATAGTAATATGTGATCCACTGCGAAACGCAGCCGGTGGTTAATTAGTGTCCTTCTCTTGGGTACGAAAGAGTAAAGAATGATGAAAATATGCACACCAACCCTTACATGTTTATCCATTAAAAAAAAACAGCAAAATATTAATGAACATTATTTTGAAGAAACAATAAAACAACAACGACACATATGCATGGTAATGGTACAATCAAACGCACTTTAACAGCGTCAAAGCCGTACTGAATTCCTCTGTATGATAGTGTATTAGTAACCGTAAGTGTTGTACCTTCATTACTGCGTTACATGCGTCAATTTAGTTGCCATGGTAACGTACATTTCCAATCCCTCGATGTCCTCTTTGAAGTACAATGACGGAACATCACCTCTGCCCCTCAAACAACACCGAGTAAACTAAGATACATCTGCATGACGTAAGTGATAATTAGATTTTCTGTATTTGCTCTGGGTACCTCTAGCTGGTGACAGTAGCTATCACTATTGTTTTTTTATGCATAATCATAAGCAACTGCTAAAACGAATATGATAACAAAATATAACAAGTAACATGTCTTTTATGAAATTATTTCAATTGATATTCGCATCTGGCGTTATTTTCAGCAAATTTCTGATGATGTATATAAGGATGTACTTTTTCACCCATGAGGCAACTTAGAAATATAATTAAATTTAAGATTACACTGTTCGTTGTATTCTTTTTAAATCATATGCAGTTTGACGCAAAACTACAATGCCAGTAAAAGATCGATATTGATATGCCCGCCAACGACGTTTCAAAATTTCCCGCCCGAAACGAAACGCTGTTTTTTACAAGTATTGAAAGCATAAGCGCAGATCGGACAAAGCGATAGTTTCATTTGTTTATTCTCCATATTATATATGTAGGACTTTTTCCTCAGAAAAACAGGGCCAGTAAAGCGGAGAGAATGAAATCCACACTTCCATCAAACACGCAAAAGTCTGATAGAGTTTCGTAAAAACGAAAAGCCCCCCTAAGGCTAAAGCAACACACACACACAAGTGAAAGCAAAACGACAAACAACAAAAACAAGCAACTCATTAGATGAAAAGAATGAAAGATATTTTAATGAACAAATGAACAAAAAAAGAGATGGAGATGTTCCTTTCACGTTTCCAGTAGCTCTCCTTCCATACATTTAATAAAACGTCTTTTTTTTCTTGTTCTTTCCCCTTTTTTCAGTCCGCCTTCCTGTGCATGACGCCAAAGTTGTTGAGTGGACAGCAATAACCTTCACTCCAATCAATTTGTTGTCTTCGTAAAAGGCATTTTGAGAGATGAATAAATCACGGTTTTGTTTGTGCTCATTTTGTGTGTGTGTTTTGTGTTTCTAAACACACGCGAGTAGAGAAAAAATGACATGGCTAAATTTCCACCGCTTTGAAAGATTCGGCTGTCAGTTGAATTCCCGCATGGCACGAAATCTCGCGACAGTGAACCCGAGGCAGTGGCGAATCGAAGGTTAAGCATTATACGGCGCGTAACCATATCACTTGTTTTTACTTATATGTCCTAAATAGCCTAAGCGCGGCATTTGGTCACAGCAGACATCATTCTAGTTCCTATTCGGCGAAAGAAAGTTTGTTTTTCTAATACCCCCCCCCCCCCCCCCCCGGCTGTCCCTGCAAGGCATTCAGCACGATGTAATTTGTTAGTTAAGCAAGAAGGTATCACATGGGAAACTTCCTTGGTTTCAGCAAATTAATACCTCTGTTATTCACTTACGTATGGAATCACTTGATAAAGAGATGGAGAGATTATCTTAAGCAAGGAGGTATCGTATTACCTCCTTGTTTTAAGTATATTGTGAGTGGGGGTGTTGCTTTTGCGACGAGCAAGAACACGCGACGTCGATTAGAAGAAAAAAAATCAATTATTTAGCAATTGCAGGCACCATGTAAAAATCTGCCTCTTTCTTTTACAATGAAACGATTTTGATAATTATAGTTGTTGGTGTTGAAACCAGCTATCATCAACTCTTGAAACGCCCCCATGATGAGATGACTAACACTTCTTAGAGGCCGTGTCACACCTTTCCGGGCAAGCATTGCGCGCGACTTGCGAAGAACAATTTTTACTACCCGGAGGTTCCCGCAAATGACCCGCATATGGTGGTACCTAGCACGTATCTCACCCGTAGTTACCCGGCGTTGCTCACGCAAGTCCTATTCACCCGCAACCAAGTTTAGTTCACACCTTTCCGAGAAAGCTAGGCGGGCTTGTTTGGTGTGGGGATTTTCCAGCACGCAGGACAATATTTGCAGACGGACAAGGATTTGGACAAGTTTCGCTTGCGTCTTACCTTCTGGACCGTGCTACTTACGTTCTACTTCCATGTGACCTGTGTGTCAGGCGCATGGGTGGGGAGTGAGGGCTGACAACTCGGTGAAGAAATTCCTCTGAAGGAATGGCAGAAGTCCCAGAGAATGTCATTATCTTGGCCGCATACGGGAACTGCGAAGTACCTGCGTGGAGTTGCCTGCGAGGTGCTGCCGCTAAGGGCCTCCTACTGGCGTTTTGCGTGGACCTCTGCGGACAATCCCCGCGACTCATCCGGAAAAAGTTTTGGTCACGCTCAAAACTTGGCTGCGGGTAAATCAGACTTGCATGCGCACCTCCGGGCAACTACGGGCGAGATACGCGCTAGGTGCTTTTAGGTGCGGACCAACTGCTGAGAGGTCCGGGTAGCATTTTTTTTTTCTCGCAAATCAACTCGCAGGGCTTTCCAAGACACGGTGTGACAAGGCTTTGAGCACGCTCAAAACTCGTTCCGGGTGAGTCGCGGGGTTTGCCCGCAGAGACACACACAGAACACTAGTAGCAGTCGCAGTCCCCAGTCCCCATATGTCGCTCGTAGCTGAAAATGGATCGGTTGCAAAGCTCTCACGCAGATCACACGGAATACACGCAAGTAGCAAGTAAATAGCAGGCGTCTAGCAGTCAAAGACATAAGTACGGAACTCGCCAACATCCTTGTTCGCCCGCAGGCGTGCTATAGAAAATCCCTACTCGCAACAAGCCTGCGTAGCTTACCCGGAAAGGTGTGACAGGGCCTTAAACGACAAGTTACGGGGTGGGGGGGGGGGGGGGGGTGGAAATATCTATCTCCCACAAATCACCGCGGAGAGCACAAATGGACAATCGCGTTAATTCATTAGCGGTCCTTCATCTCTCATCAGCAGATTTCTAAAGATCTATTTAAAGGGCATTGCATTGTAAAACGTTCCAGACGGACAATGAACAATGAGAAAATTACATAAAGGACATTTATGTTTTTTAATCATATCTTATAGTCAACGTGAAAAGGTTAACGGACAGTGATCAATGACTGCCTGTCTTCACTCATTCCTTATCTTTACGGATCTTGTGGAATGCCTACAATATGGCAGATAGGATGTAACTCACGGAAGATACGCCTTTTTCATAGCTCTCTGCAGGTGGAATTCGAAAACTGATGTCAACGTCCTTGTTCAATGGACATGGACTCCACGCAGGAAGCTGTGCCTTTGTGACGTTACACACGTTATCTCGTGTGGCTGGAATCATTATTTTCTACAGGGCAATGTCTGCACCACATGGACGGAAAAATAGATGAAGGAACTATCACAATATCAGAGATGGAAGAATGGTGTGTGTGTGTGTGTGTGTGTGTGTGCGCGCGCACATACGTACATTTCTATCTTTAACTTACATACACAGACATGTTGTATATATATATATATATATATATATATATATATATATATATATATAACTACAT
The DNA here is from genome assembly GCF_040938485.1 of Diadema antillarum. Classification (NCBI taxonomy): domain Eukaryota; kingdom Metazoa; phylum Echinodermata; class Echinoidea; order Diadematoida; family Diadematidae; genus Diadema; species Diadema antillarum. Next base: position 107,620 of record NW_027271573.1, on the reverse strand, counting down.
ACATACATATATGTATATTCATCCTCGCAGAGGCAGAACAGGATTCTCTTTATTATGCGATACAAGAGAGGGGCTATAACAAGGCAGTCACGTGGCAGTGGTATACAGAAAAATAATATTAGATAGAGAGAGAGCCAAATGAAAGAGAAAGCGTTCAAAAGGAAGGGCATGAGAGGAAGACGGTGTCAGAAATAATAATGGAGGAAGAGAGAGAGGGGGGGGGGGGCGGAGATACCATTTTTTTTTTTCGATGATGTGAAGATGGCCCCTCCCTCTTATGACCTCACTTCGCCTGGTATACGGGCCCGCTGGCCTAGGGTAATTGATTTCGAAGAATCAATGTCGGAACCGGGCACTGCGCGCCGTCATGCAGAACTTTGCAGCCGGTAAAGGGGGGGGGGGGGGAGGGAGGGAGGGGTTCTTTCTCGAGTAAAAGGTTGGCGAGCTGCACACGTGAGAATGTTTTCTTTCGCGGAAGAAAGGTAACTGAGAGGACTATGTCCTACTTTTAAGTTACCACCACGTAAAGTACGATTATGTCGATCCCTCGTTTGTTTGTCCCCCCACCCCCCCACCCCCCCCCCCCCCCGTTTTATTTTTGCACCAATGTTCTTTTCCTACAAACGTGGGCATGCTCTAGAAAATTGGTCTTCGTAAACGGAGGTTTCATATGAGTTTCTCTCTAACGTATTCCATCACCTCCAATCGACCTCGATTGCATTCGAGGTCATGATTATCTCAGGGGCGGAGGGGCGGGGTGTTGCCTGGGCACAATATGCTATACGGAACAGTAACTAGTTACTCTGATGAAAAGACATGTCTTCATAGCTAAGAGAAGGTCCTGAAATATGGTGCGATCATTAATCGTCACTGAAGGGAGCAGAGTGCTTCTGCTTGTTTTCAAATTTCATGATTTTTCTAAATAATCTTTATTTTTACGTGTCTCTTCATCTAATTCAAATAATATGTAAATAATGATATCACAGTGTGTAATATGGATGTTCAATGTCGTATCCCTCTATCGATACTGGTCATCGTGTCTGGACAATGCGTCGTATCAAGTGAGGCAAGAGATGGAAACTGAAAAGAAAAATTAGAGAGGACAATATAAAAAGGACAGGTGCAAGGAGAAGACGACACTAGACACACTAATCATTGGAATCGTTAATATCAAGATTGTGACGACCGTTTCGCTCAGGACATTTTTTTAGCTGTTGTCATGGTAACTTTCATAATATATACCACACATACGTTGAAATTTGTAATCCATTAACCAGTAATTATTGTAAGTAAGATTAATTATCATTTATTTTGCTGGTAGGCTTTTCATGCTACAAACTAATTAATCATTACAATTTCTGCCCCTCAAAAAAAAAATACGAATACGCAAACTTGAAATGGAATCCAACAAAGCCTGAAAAATGTGTGTGTATGTTTGTTTATATCATTTTATCCAACACCATTTTGAACACTTCATTATGGTATCAGTTTAAAAGATTTTTTTTTTCATTTATAAAAGGATGCTATCTAGCGAATTCGATGTTCAAATTTTCAGTGAAAAAAAGAGAGAGATAGAGCAATTGATACTGCAGTTATTGTAAACCCAACGAGAGCTACATCAGAGGGAGGAAACTTGCCACCTGTTTGTTTTCTATCACCACCTGTACGCAAAAATCTAACGTACTAGTAGCGGACGCCCCCACATTGTTGGTCTCAAACCAATAAATAATTCCCCATGCAGACTGTCATAGAAAAACAAACAAACAAAATCAAAAAATACAAGAAAACACACTTTTTGTGCTTCATATCTGAATCAGCCAACTTGTTTCGCTTCAGTTTTAAGATTTGCGAGGGGATTCAGCTTTAACTTCGCTCAGAGGTTCTTAAAGGATAACTAAGATCTTCTTAAAGGATAACTAAGATTTCACTACTAGAATTTGCAGGTGCTTTCTGAGTTTACGCTGAAAAACAAATACGAGTATAGTCTTCATAAATTGGAAAGAAGTGACCAGCTTCCAAATGAGGTGTTTTTTTTAGATGGATCAGCCACATCTAATTATTTTTTATCCAGGCTGGATATGAATATATATATATGAATATATATATATATATATATATATATATATATATATATAGCGAAAACTTTGAGCAAAGAAAATGGGTTTTCATCGGGATTCGAACCCGAGACCTCCGGATTACTAGACCGGTGCTCTACCGACTGAGCTATTGAAAGCCCTAGATCGCTGTTCGTCCCAAACCCTTAACTCTCTTTGCTCGTGTGGGCAGAAGCTATAGTGTGTGTATGTGTGTATGTTTTCGCCATTTATTATTTGTTTCTGGTCAGTTTTCCCTTTCTTGTTTCAATTTATATATATATATATATATATATATATATATATATATATATATATATATATATTCATATATATATATATATATGTATATATATGCACATGTATATTTATACATATATACATGTATATATATATATATATATATATATATATACATATATATATATATTCATTTCTTTTTTTCAATAGATATTCCTTCGATTTCTCATAGTATTTTAGGGTGTTAATTTTATCAACTAGCATGACATCATTTTGCTGCTGCACAGATATTGTGTGTGTGTGTCTGTGTATGTTTGTGTGTGTGTCTAGCCTTCTCTGCAAAGCCATGGTGTTTTAATCTTCTCCTCATTATCTCGCATTTCGTCCAGTTGCTCGATATTGATACTCCTTCTATGTAAAGGGTGTCAAGAAAACAAATGTGTTGTCGATACTTTTTATATGTACGAAAGAAAGGAGTAAGTCATTTAAAACATAGCAATTTCAACGTGCAAATGAGGTTAAGTCAGCTTGATTAAAATCTCTCAGTGAACGTAGGCTGTAATAACTATACAAGTGGGGACATTGTGGCATAGTGGACAAAGCTATTGACTTCCAGGCGGAGGTCCCGAGTTCGAATTCCGTAAGGTATCTTGAACGAGACGTTTTACCCAAAACGTCCCTCTCGACCCATGTATATAAATGGGTACCAGGCGACGCTGGGTTTTAATAATGGTAGGGCCCTCTGTTAGAGGAGTGACAACGCTGAAGAGGTTACCCTGGATAAAGAAGGCAATCTTGTTACATCATTATTATTATTATTATCATTATTAGTATTATCGTCATCATCATCTTCATTAACATTATTATCATTATTACTGTCATCATTATTGTTAATACAGACTTCCAGCACAAGATTACGAGTTTTTGGCAAAAAGCTTTCAACAGACGATCAATTTTTTTTTCTTACATATTTTCCCAATTGTGTCCTGGTACAGTTGGACTAAAATGATCTGTATTATCCGCACCAGTGATTTCAGAGAGAAAGCAAAATGGAGGATCAGTGATATGCGACGCTGTGCATCGCATAAAAGACGTAACAATAAAAAACACTGTGCTCCTCCGAGATCCATGCAGGGATTCTACACTCGTGCAACCGAAGCTGATGAAGAAAATTGCCCACGTCTTTTTCACTGAAATATTTCATCCGTGCAAGGCAGGAGTTCCCAATGCCAGCCTCTCTCTTTTTTTCTCTCTCTACATTGAAAGAATGTTTCTCTTTAATCTCTCAAAGACGAAGGTGTAAACAGAATATTTGATCCCGAACTGACCTACTTTTCTGGTCTCCCCAATAACGAGCCGGAATACGCCGGGATACGGGTTGATTCCGCCAAAAAGCCGGGCTTTCATTATCCTATTATTGCGAGCAATACAGACGTGTCCTCCAAACCCAGCGGAGCAAATATCTGTGGGGCAAAACAGAGCGTAGAGAAAGGCAAGGACCGTTATCAGATCAGTAGAAAGGTTGTTTTCATGTCATGAAATATGGATGATTCGCCCCGTCGTTAGATTTGCCTGGATTTGTTTTGTTTTCTTCGGGTTCTGTTTTGTATTCATCTCATGTGTTTGTTTGCTTGTGTCTAGTTTATGTGGGTTTTTGAGTGTGTGTGGGTTTTTTTTTTCTTTGCCCTCTGCATTCAACATTAGATATAACAGATTACAAATAGTAGGGCAGGAAGACAAAGACACTCTTATCAAGAAGGTATATACATGACCAGTCTGTGTGCAATAGGCGCCATAGTACCACGAAATTACCTTGGAGGGTGTATAGGTCTAAGATAGTGACAACATAAACTGCAATCAGCAGAGACCAAAGGAAGAAACTTTGTGTAAACTTCTGTACAAACACACACACACACACACACGCACGCACACACACACACACCCACGCACACACACACACACACACACACACACACACAGAAACACAAATTTATTAAACATTGCCTGTCGACGTGGTAATAAACTCAGGTTAATGTCGTCTATACAACAAGGACTACTTGAGGTAAAATGTTGGTCGATTAATATGTGAAGATTTGATAGGATAAGAATAAAAAGAAATAGATTGAGAAGTCTGCATCATTTCACAAGAGCTTTGTTCTTTCTTTTTTTTCTTGAGTGGAAGTACTTTACTGACATCAATTTGGGCAATGCCAATTTCACATAAAATAATGTCAACCTGTAATATTTGACTTCTTCTTTTTTTTCATGGTTTCTGTAAATAACAAAAGATGCACATCATTTTACTTTCGCGACGGAGTGCATTTAAAATGTCTGACCGTTGGGTGATTTCTGCCACATTTTTTTTCTTCTGATACAAGCACCAGAATAACAACGTACCGTTTGAAGTTCATCGATTGGGGATATTGTTGTAACCAAAATGAAGAGTGAAACAAGCTAATTCTTAGAATAATTGTATTCTGTTTTCAGAATTAAACGCATCGATGCACCCTCGGGAGATAGGAAAGCAGTAAACATCTTTCCCCCCTTTTAGAAACATGATACGTGATAATTTGAGAGCCTTTTTTCAAAAACAAGAAGTAGAGACTGTTTTGATTAGGTCAACGAGAATGCGTATGTATGCACACTACTTTATAGATTCAACTTAAGCTACTGTATGCTAGTGATGAAATTGGCCACGCACACGATGTCGTAAAAACAAAACAAAACAGTGAAGGAATAAGATATTTTTGGTAGAAACACACAAAGTCATCACGCAGACAGTGAAATAGAAGTCTTCGTTAAAAGGCTGGTTACGACGACCGCGCACCCACTTGTAATGTCAGCGAAAATCCATGGTAACATTTACCCACCCGTGGCTCCCGCTGGAGGAAAGGCGCTCTATGCATGTTGACATTGACCGAGAGCTGCTCAAAAACTCCATCGTCATGTCGATTTTCGTGCTTCGGCGCTCGATTCCCTCGGCGACGAAAAAATATTACGGCAGGAAACGGAAACTGTTTTTGTTCGACGTAAAAATGTCATTTCTAGGTCATGACATTGAACAAGACTGATTTATTTTTTTCCCCCTTTCCTTTTCGTTTTGTCATGGCGATTGCGCCTAATTACGCACCAGCTGAACACATTGATTAGCCTCCGCGTAGAGATTGCTAATCAAGAATCGAAGCAAATATCAGCGCAGGGAAAAAAATTGCCAGGTATCACCCACGTATTAGACCTTTACGTGACGCACAGAATCGTGCAGTGTAATTACATCGTTGACTGACTAATGTGAATTACGGGTGGGAATATTATCTGAACTAAATATTTATCTCGACAAAGAGAGTTTATAACCACGAAACTCAATGGTATTCATAGTGATCTTATACTTTGATGTATTATGATGTAGAGCCTTTTTTTCTATGTAACTGGACCTCGGTTAAAAAAAAAAACACAAAAAAGTTGAAAAGCGTTCATTTAGAGAATGGATACATAATGGCATGGATATGTAGCAAGGACCATTACTAATAACACCATAGAAACAGTATATGTCTATGGTCGGAGTACTATACAGTCTCTTCTTTTTTTTATGGTGAAGAAAGAAAAAAACTTTATTTCTCCAATGTTGTTCGATATGGACAATTACCTGCACACAGGTAGAAATTGAATAATCCAGATAGGAAGGTCTGAATCTTTCTCAGTCGGGTTGTTTACTCATGCCTCTATATGAAGTACCTGGTTTGGTATCTGGTGGAAGTACCTAGTCGTTGCGTTGTACTGATTAAAACTGGTGTTGCCACTTTATACGCGAGCAGTAATGCTTTGCTTTGCTTTGAATATTTGCTCTGACCGAGGTCACTCCTGCTTGTCAACAACTTCTCTAACTCAGTAAAGTGTAATCACAAACACACGCACGCACACACACACGCGCACACACACGCGTACACACACATGCATACACACCATCCAAAAACACACACTTACACACACACACACACACACACACACACACACACAATCTATTACAGAAGTGTCGACTATGCTTTATAAGATACGAATATCCCCTCTTTGTCTGTCGTACCCTACAAGTAATCGCATGTGGCGTCGAGCCTTGTAATGGTATCCGGGTGAAATTTGTATATATATATATATATATATATATATATATATATATATATATATATCATTATCATATGAAATAGTATCCAAGTTAAGTTTGTAGATATATGCATATGATTTGAAAATAATGATAACATTATAATACACGTGGGATACCTCGTTGATCGCATTTTCAATCTTGTTCAAACTCGGAGTAGCCTACTACTGAAATAGACCCGCCTTCAATGCACGCGATTTCCCGCCACTGTTTCCTACTATCTATCCCTCGTGGCCAACATGGTAAAAACACGTGACCATAGGGCGGCAGCGGATGTTCCTTCAACAGAAGACAGCGCAGACTCCGTCGACGAACGACGCGCCGGTCACTTTGCACGGCGAGAGAAAATTTGCGCGGTTTGTCCATCCCCTTTATCGGCGCAGTTAAGTCAACAGATTGATTTCCTCTTGTTATCTCATCGCAACGAATGCAAGCATCGTAGCCGGCGACGTCCGTATCGTCTTACAGGGCTGTTCCTTATATTCCTTTCCCTGCAGCGTCTTCCTTTTTTTTTTTCCATGCGTGCAGACCGTGCTTCATGATTGCGGCTAAGGTCTTGAAAACATATTCAACCGATTATATGATCTGCTAATATTGACCTCCCATGACGAAAGGAAACGCTTCTCAAGCTGTGTATAATTATACCCCTTTCTCTTCGATACTTTAACGAGACATACAATGTTGTGGGTTAGTAATACCGTCGGTTATGATTCAGCTGCTACGACAAATATCACATTATGACTTTCTGCATATCATCAAATGCTACTACCTACCTGTATCTCTATACGAATCCATGCTAAAAGTGGCGCCAATGGGCGTTAGGTCTTAAAGGGGATGGCTAGTAACTGATCAGTGGGAATCAGTGGGAATGCTGGGAGATGATTGTTCCACTCCTTGTGGGATTCATTTAAGAGTACATTATGTATCTATTGTTGTGTGAAAATTATTTGCTTCAGAATGGTCTCATATTCAAGTAATGTGCAGTTTAATCGCACTGTCACTGTACAAGCATGCTAACCTGGAAACATTAAACTGCGAATTACTCGAATATGGGACCAATCTGAATCAAATAATTTTCACACAACAATACATACATAATGTACTCTTAAATGAATCCCACACACTAAGAAAAAAAGGTTCAATAAGGGAGCTAGAAGGGTTCGAAGTCGCGAAAATGGGTGCAAACTACACGATTTGAGAAAATGGTGGAACTTTGCTTCTTATATGGTTCATTTTGGGTTCGATCTTGCCACGGTCATTGACGGTGCAATATTACGCCCCAAACTAGTCTCAAAACAAAGGCCATCCTATGGTGTTGCTCGGCACTAAAATGCAATATTACATATCCTTGTGCTGATATTATGAACATATATTTTTTGATATCAGGAAAATTAAGTTTCTTTCATATTCTATAATCATTCATCGAGAGTATATTTTCAAATTAAGTTGAGTTCATGATGAAAGGGGTCTACTAAAAAAACAAACGTAGAATACCTGATTGCTTGTCTGGTATTGACCAATCACATTGTACACATAACCTAGGAGGTTTAACAGATGAAGCTCCAACTGGATGTAGTTATTCAAATAGTCGTCAGATTTCTATTGCTGTACAAAACAATTCCACAGGTGCATTTGTACCTTCGCTGATCGGGATTCGATGCCGCCGTCTCGCTGAGCAATCTGAAGATTCATTTTGGACGTTTACATAATTTTGGCTATATTTTGCTTCAAATGAAATCCTATACTTTAAGATAAAAACATATAAAACAAAAGTCAATTCTGAACAGAAATATTATTGTGCAAAAGTGTTAATCAGAGCTGTTTCATGTGAAAGTGTTTAAACTGTACCCTGGATAGCCGGTTTATTTTATCACTTTTCCTCATGATTCTGACAAAGCAAACTGATATGAATCTTCAAATAGAATTCTTTATCAATAGAAACATCAGATTACTGCCCAGGCATGCCTGCTAGAATAATGTTCGCTTTATTTCATTTTTTTGGGAGCAATTTCTATTCGTGTATCCCCGTGTCTTTAACATTCACCTAACCTATCTCTTATTGGTTGGGATGTCGAAACGTAATTACCATTACAAAGACATATCTTCCTGTTTGTGGTTCATTCTTGCTAAGGTGCAATATTGAGCTCATAGCAAGTCTCAAAGAAAGACCCATATGGTGTTGATCGACACTTGAATACAATATTGCATACCGTCGTGGTGCTACTATGTACATGTTTTTTTTTTTTTTAAGACATCATAAAACTTGATGTTCTCTTATAATTTCATAATCATTCATCGGAGCATTTTTAAATGAAGTTGAGTCTTTGATGAAAGGGTCTGCGAACAAGCTAACGAAGAATACTTGACTGCTCGTCTGGTATTGACCAATCGAAATGGAATATGTCACAGCATTCCCTGCATGCTTACTATGCGATGATGGAATCAAACCCTACTACACGCTAAAGATTTTCGTTGCGACTCGATCTCGGGACAGAAAAAAAAAAAAAGTCAATATTTTTTCAAGGCCCTCAAATCTGGAATTCCATCCACTCTGATGTGAAATGTAAGAAAACGGTACAAAGTTTTAAGAAAGTTTTCAAACGTATTTAACTTGAAAGGTTTTCTGGAAGTTACCAATATCATTTTACGAATTTATAAGAGACTAGCAAGATAGGGTGTGTTTGTGAAAATGACATCTTGTGTATTGCTAATATGCGCTGGTCCATGTTTTTGTCTGTGTATGCATGTGTGTGTATGTGTGAGTGTGTGTGTGTGTGTGTGTGTGTGTGTGTGCCAATGTTTTTCTCTGTATATACAATGTATTTACTTTTCCGGGATTAGTTTTAAATAAGGCCAATTGCCTTCTCACTCACCCCTTCACTTGATATCTTTTGCTGTTTGTTTGCTTTGTTTGTTTGTTTGTCACATTGTTATTTTATTCGTAACATTGTCACATTTTATGTATGCATATTTTATTAAGTGAAAGTAAAGGAAATGATAAACTAAAATCATTTAGAGAGCAAACTCGCGGATATGTAAGGGTGCAAACCACACGATTTATTTGTAAGGGTTGATTTTTCCCCCTTTTTTCATGGATTCATGCACGGTAAAGCCTATAAAGGGTAAAATGCATGCACATGAAAAATGTAAGCACATGTTTCCGTGTGCTTGCAAACACCACATTTTAGAATGAATAAAGACTAGCTGTGATAGTGGAATTTCTCATGAATAAATAATAAAGCATTCAAACCCTGGCCATTGTTCAACACCATTGTCAGGGTGTTAACCACATACTCCCATACACACCCATTGACCCCTGTGCAAAGTGAAAATTTTGTACAGAGGGTTGGAAATAGAGCAAAATCTGTAACCTAACTGTGAAATTGATCATGGATTTCATGAAACTGATTTGTGTTTTAAACCACCTCCAACGAAATTGTACACTATACAACTATCTCCCATATCAATGATAGTGTTATCTGATATATAGTTACCGAATTATTAAGAATCAAAAGTGGAATTTTTTTTTAAACGCCTATTAATCCATAGAATACATTCGATGCAAAATAATGACATGGATGTTTCCTAGAGTGTCAATTCACGGACCCAGTAGTTTGGTCACCTGGTGTGGGCATGTTCATTCTTTTCTTGAACATGATTTATGAATTCAATGAATTGTTGAGTCGTGCAAACTTATGTGCACATACGTTGACTCCCAGATGGCTCATTGTACAGCTCGTTCATGCGTGTTTGAGCTGAGCATCTAGCGCAAATTCCATTTCCACAGCAGATCAGCTCTTCTGAGGCTTTTCGTAGCGGCTTACTGCAACTCTGACTTCAACATTATTTTGTCCACTTCATAATATCAAGACCCCGCAGATTCCTACTACGTGGAAAATGGTGAGTTAAAACATCATCGTAAAGCATGATTTGAAATATCCACAATGTTCTCGACCAAGGCCTTACTCTCGATATTACCCTTCATCAAATTTCTTGTATCTGTTATGTTTTTGGTTGTATAGCCATGTCATAAGCTTGCAGGCAGTAATATTAAAATGTTCATTTTAGAGTTCTGTTAAAACTGGCTAGTTTTATGCGTGCTGTTTTCTGTTCTATTTTGTTTTGTTTCGTAACCATTCTGTGGAATTAGAGCAGCTTTAGCGATAAAATGTCTTGCTAAAGACGTCATGGCATTCCGATTTCAGATTTCAGATTCATTTATTGTTCATTTTAATAGGAAATTCTTTTTGTTGGTACATGGGCGTGCACATAGGAATATCTACATACATGCATAAACTCACATAATAAATTATATTCATGTACATGTACACATTATAAATGATACAATTTTCACTACATACACAATTATACAAGCATAATTTATACTCACAATACAGTGACCACATACATAATCACAAATTTCAAGTAATTCTTTATATTTACCGATCAACAGCAAAACAAAATAGTTAAGAAAACGTGGAATCGGATATTCCTAAGGAAGTGTATCCTTAACATAACCTTTACGCCACCTCCCCCCCCCCCCCCACACACATCCCCAAGGATAATACATCGCGTCGTGCCATACCACATTTGATTAATAACGAATAAAAGGAACGGAAGTTGATTAATAATTGTTGATAAACTTATGGATAAATAGACCAGTGTACTAACTAAACTCATAATGGCAAACATTGCACGCTTATCTTTATGCTGGGATAATTCTCTGTAGTCAGGTAGTGTTAGTGGTGGACTTAAGTACACCCTGTATGCAGAAGGCAGTGCATAAGAATTGAACTATACATTAAGCTGCCATGGAGAGAGTTATGTAGTCACATTTACATAAGTTAGCTCTTCTGCAAAATTATTACACACGCATGAACAGTGGCCTTGAACTCATGACACTTGATTTTCCTTTTCAGGTATTCAAGCAAGATACAATATGATGAAGTTGCGCGCATTCTCCTGTTCACGTAAACTTATATGCAATTCTGAAGGACAGAGTGATTCCTCAACAGAATATGTAAGTTTCATTAATGGATTAATCCGTAATACATGTATATGTATTTTCAGGTTATTGATTCATCTAGATTTTCAGCATGTGATATCCGTGAAGTATATTATATTAAAGCTTATTATTAAACATGAACGCAGTTCTATCAGTTACTATAACGTAGCCACCGTTTAGTGGGTTGCGGAAAATTTGATAAGACTATAGTGCAATTTTTGATACCATCTATAATCGAGAGATATGTTACTCAAGTGGACCACTGCGATCATTCAGTATTGCCTTTTCCGTTCTACGTCTTCTCAGTTTTTTTTCGGACTTTTTCCTGAAAACTCCATGATGGATTGTAACTCATACAGGCAGCATCTCTACCCGCAAGAATCTTCATTTTTTTTTATTGATTTATTGATTGATTTATCATTTATTTTATTTTGTTTTATTTTATTTATTTATTTATTATTATTATTATTATTATCATTATTATTATTATTATTTATTTTTTTTTTGGGGGGGGGGATAATCTTCTTTTCTGTAACCAGTATTATCAAAGTAAATCAAATCAATGTTATGAATAAGTAGAGGGGGCTATATTTTCACTTTTTGTGTGTGTGGTAGCAGGATTAGAGGTGTCAACCATAATGGGCATCATTACACCCATTGCCATGGCCAGCACCCGGACCATCATCTGTGGCAAGCTCAGCAACGGCTGAATGGCTGAGGTCTATAAGTCTTACTCCTTTCCTAACTGTGCAAAATATACAGCAAACTGATGTTGAATTGGCATGTAATTTGATGTTGTCTTACTTTGTTATTTTATGTTATGAAGACTTTGAGTTCGTCAGGAAAATGTGGGAATATATGAATATGCCCTATGTCATAAATGTATGCAGGCCTACATAAAAGGTGTGTATTTTCATCTCAGTCCAAATTCGCCACATTTTTCTTTTCAACATGACTTTACTCAGGCTATTCCACATCTATTCTTTTTTTTTCAGCTCTAACTTAATGATGTCGGCATGCTGTCTCCTAATTCCCCGTCTGCCTGGAGAGGACATGCTGTATGTCTGTGACAAAGTAAGTGCTGCACTTTCATTTTTTTTTATGGGAGACGGGAATTCCATCTGCTTTGTGACTAGAAATATAAGAGGAATATTTCTTTGCAACATTATCATGTTTTACTTATATGACAAAGAGCTGAAATAAATCTATCCGACCGGATTTGTTTAGAAACCAATATCAAAGCTTAAAGGGATGGTATAGTATTGGTGGAGGTGAGGATTTGGGCTTTTAACTTTTTGTAATATACCAAGAACCTACTTATGAAATAATAGAGAGTATGCCATTCTAAGAGGAATTCTAAAGATTATTTGATGAAAATTGGTTTTGAAATGGATGAGCCATCCAAAAACAAAATAAAACGCAGCGATCGTGATAAAAAGTGAGTCCTTTATTATATTATTATTGCTCTGTTTTGGATATCGCAGCTATTTCAAAACCATTTCTCATTATTTCAGCAAAAGACGTTAGAAACCTGAAGTAGATCTATGCAATCAATTTAATTTTCCATTTTCTGGTCAATGGTCATAGTTGTAACCTGTTAGTTTATGTAAGCAACACAACTGCGTAGTGTAAACGACCTATTTCCTTCGAAATTTTATTCAGTCATTATCTATTCATGCCAAAATCTCTTTCAGAAATCTGCCCGAATTCCTGTATACCAATTCGTGTCTATCCTTCGCTACAATGTTTCCGGCCTTCTGTGCTCTGTGATGGGCTTTCAGTATCTCAGACAAGGCAGAAACACCCGATGCATACTTCAGCAGTACATCGCAAGCCTTGATCTGAACAGGCAACTATCACGAAGAAAAACCTACGACATTTCATTAACAATATTGTTCAATAATTGTCTTGATATAGTTTACCAGCCTAAAGTTTTCATGGTGTATACTTTTACAAGGAATTGTCACCAGAGAAATGATGTTGTTCAGCTTGTCCCTCCGTTCGTACATCAGTCTGTTATCGATTATGGCAACGTTGTATCACGAAGGGAAATGAAACGAAAAGTACAAGTGGACAAGTTAATGCAGGGAGATTACTTTAGCAGTTGAACACATCGTCACAAATTGAGGAATATCGGAAAATCCGTTGAAGAGCGTATATATACACATATATTTAGAGTTTCAGTGCCGCCATTACGAGCTACATCTTTGACGTCAACCATGGAAAATTATATAAAGAAATGTAAAGAAAATAGGCATAGTTTCACGTTTCTAGCATTACAAAAAGGAGCACTTGATTTCCTTCATCCAGAAAGGGGGGGGGGGGGGGGTAATATTACCCTTAACATTATGGCAACGACAAATAAGTGGAGGCAATTTGTACTTTTCATTTAGAATCAGATTTTATGGAATTCCCTTGATATTTTCTTCATGTACGTTTCCATACATGAAAGTGACACTGAAACTTAAAAAAAATGCATAACTTCCACTGGATCATACGATTTTCCATGTTCACTTATGTGTTCTTATGATATTGCTCCAATACACGGGTACATTTGGGTTTCATTCCCCTTTAAGTACTGTTTGAGGTATCCAAATGAAACTTTGCATATGTATGTACGATTGGACGAAGTTACTTCTACCACCTTGTGGGTGCCAGCGTTCAAGGTCAAATATTGTAAGTCATTGTCAAATTCTACAATGTCATTTCGTGCTCTTTCTTTGTATCTCACCTTGTTAGCACTGTCGACATAGTATTGTGGTGTTCTTTTAATAACTTTCCACACTTTTGAGCTATATGACCACCAAATTCACTCCTCATATCATCTAAAGATGGCTGTCAAGTGTTGATATTGGTGAAGTCCGACTCCGTCAACAGTCAAAAAGTCAATGAGCTTACATTTGAAAATCAGTGTAATCACAAATTCGATATGTGGGCAAGACATCACTTCGCTTTTACCTTGTTAGATGGTGAATATTTGTGAAGCTTCCGTTTCTAATTCATACAGCATCAGCATACCTTATGTCTGAGAAAAGAAGATTAGATACTTTGGCAACAGCGTGTAAAATTCGCAAAATTTTATTTTGTGCCTTATTTGCTGAACAAACGTCGTAGGAGGACTACAACCTGCCAGGTGGTATGGCGGAACAATTGCTCTATTATTAGCGTCATAGAATAAATGACAATGATGTAGTTCTGAAGCATGCTATTCATTAGATACCTTTGCAATGGCTCCATGTATACTTTTAATCGAACTAGGTATATAATCATCAATGTCTTCGTACTTGAATAACGACAGAATGATTTCGGTGAGGAAAGTTTTCTGTCACGTCATTTAGGAATAAGGGAACGTGTCAATATTATGCTATTTGTTCCATAGTTATTTCTGAAGTGGTTAAATATATTTTCCTTTAAAAAAAAATCATTTTATATATACCTACGTTGCATCCAGATGCCTACTCGTTGAAAAATATGGGCAATGTATTCAAAGGTCAAAGATCATACACTAATGGGCCTAGGGTATACAACATTTCACTAGTTGTTGTTGTTTTGTTTTGTTTTGTTTTGTGGGTTTTTTTTTTTTGGGGGGGGGGACACTGTTCAAAGTGTCCTGAAACCTTGTATAATGCATGCATTTAGTCATGTATGATGCCAAACTGTTCCCGCTCATACAAATGCAGCCGTTTCAAGGAAATAACATAAGATTATTCTTATACTCCATGATTTGGTAATGCTTAAGTGGTTCATAAGAGTCCAGTGAAACTGTGTACAGAACAAAAAGTGGATATGACAATGGTATACGATATCCGTAATTTACTCTTTGACGGGGTCTATCATCCGATTAATATGTATAAGCACGGTAGTCCCCTTTTCGGAAACTACAAGTTAGATAAGCTGCAATCATTTTGCACGCGACCATGGCGTTATAGCCAACGGTGATCTGCAAATCCCTGTGTGCCTACAGAGGATTGGAAAACGTAACAACTTTCTATGTATAGAACAACGAAACAGAAACTGGTGCATGTATTATTCTCAGTCACTTTGTTAGTCATTATGATGATTTGCTCATTGCAGTTCCGGAATCTCAGCTCGAGGGACTCGAATTGATCCCAAATCAGTCGGAATGCGTGTATCACCCAAAATAA
This sequence comes from Diadema antillarum, assembly GCF_040938485.1. Lineage (NCBI taxonomy): Eukaryota > Metazoa > Echinodermata > Echinoidea > Diadematoida > Diadematidae > Diadema > Diadema antillarum. Next base: position 91,984 of record NW_027271573.1, on the reverse strand, counting down.
AATCTGAATACATAACCATGATAACTGCGATTCTGCCTAGTCTCCATTGGTAGCCCATAAGGGCTGGTATCAAGTTCGATTTTCATATTATAATTATACCTTGTATTTAGATGTTTTCATCGAAATGCCCGTATACCTGTATATGGTATGCGTATGTCAGTTAAGTATCTAAACCATAATAAATTGTAGTCGTAATCTAAGTGCCAAGAATCTCATGATTTGAATAAGTGTGAACACCAAGACATGTCGTGATAAGGACTTTAAGACAATTGGCATCGTCATTATAAAACAAACTCCTAATTGTAAGACATGTTTTAAATTTTAGATAAATTCATGTCTATGCTGGAAACATATCTTTTTGATGATTCATGATGACGTCACTGTAATACATGAATATTGTACGCATGGAAATATGTAGGCCTATTCGTTTAAATGCATACAAACAACTTGTTAAATCCTCTTACATTTTTTTAAAAGATATGGTGCATACTTTAGAAATGTACGTAGCATGCTCTTGTTTTTTGAGGCTTTGTGTACTGGTAAAAAGCATATCTTATTCTTATAGATTATGTGAATAAGTACGTATTCAAATGCGTTTTGAATAAAACGTATCCAGACAAATGTATATCATATTTTTACCTCTTCCTTCATGCAGATGTATGCTCTTGCCTGGAGGGTTTGTTTGATAGATAGTGATAGTGCTCACCTCATTGGAAAGGTAATTGAGTAAATATTTGGTTTTAGTATGTCATTCAAAAACAACTATAAGTTAACTTCTACATTAACATTTCAAAACTCACAAAATTCCACACACACATTTCATGATTCACAGGATCCAAATTACACCAATCTTATTTACTTTGCAGAGTGCAACAACAGCATAAGTTTGATATACTGAGCAAGCAGGCTTGCATTAGTTCGCACTATTCAAGGTTTAAAGTAGTTAAGTAACCAAATTGTACCTTGTTATGTGATGCTAAGTATATTTACCTTATAGGTATAATGTTGCAAATATGTGGTGCTTATGTCATCCATAACTGCTGCAAATTGCTTCTTTAAAGGAGCCAATCAGTGTCACTGCCTGTTCCTCTAGGGACGCAATATTGCCCAGTAATCTCAAGGTGCACTTGAGGTTATACTAGGCAACATTGCGCCTCTAAAGGCGTAGACAGTGACACTGACTGGCTCCTTTAAAGAAGCAATTTTGCTGCCGTCATGGATCAAATAAGCACCACATAGGTGCAACATTATACCTATATATATGGCACAAAATCGCACCCTCAAGAGAGGCTACAATCTTGGAACTTAGGGTGCTTCTTTGCACCCTCACGAAAGGTGTAAAGTTGCACCAAAAGTAGAGGCAAGAGAGGGTGCAAAGTTGCGCCGAAAATTAAAGGGAGAAAGATCGCACCCTCAAGAAAGGTGCATCTCAGCACCAATTAGTGTGGGTGGAAAGATGCACCCTCAAGAAAAGGGTGCAACTTAGCACCACTTATTGTGGGTGGAAATATGCACCGAAGGGAACCACTTCGCACCCTCAATAAAGGGTGCAATGTTGCACCTTCTTTGGCGGTGCAAAGGTGCACCCACAGGTTGCAGGGTTATACCCTTGCGCAAGGTACCACTTTTGCACCCATTTCTCGAGGGTGCAAGATAACACCCATAGGGAGCCACCAGTGTGACATCACTTTGCACCCTTAAAAGGTGCAAGAATGAATCATTTTTTCTTAGTGTGCACAAGGATTGGAACAACCATCCCCCAGCATTCCCACTGATTCCCACTGATCAGTTACTAGCCATCACCTTTAAGTAAGACCAAGGAGAGTTGCTTTAATACGCACATTATCTCACGGCTGCGTATACCAATAAAAGGTAGAGAAATGGGTGACTTTCTAGCTCTCTCTTTCCGAGCCCTTCTGTAATGTTTATATGTCACCTCCTTGTGATTTCATAATGTCTTTATACAATAACGTATGTAGAAACATATACATATATATACTATATGTATTTACATATACTTTGAATATGTTTTGTATACAAGTATTATATAATATATATATAATATATATATATTATATATATATATATAGTGCATGAGGCTGAATGCACTATAACAATATAAGCACCGACAAATTCTGAATTTGCCCCGAAGGCCAGTTATATTCAATGAGGCCGCAGGCCGAATTGAATATAATTGCCTGAGGGCAAATTCAGAATTTGGAGGTGCTTGGTACTTTTTATAGTGCAATAAGATGTCATGCACTATGTGTTATATAAAATAGCATACATACCCAGGCAAGATTGAAAAAATACGAAAGCCTAGATCATTTAAGACTCTACACGTGTCTAGACAAGCAATAATACCAGTTTCTTTGAACCTGTGTAGACAAAATCCTGACGTGTTAGGGTCTACGTGGTTATATCTAACGATTTCTAGGCCCTACGATAGATTAGGTCTAGGGGCCCTGGCCTAACGTTACTACTAGATCTACGTCACTTACGAGCGACAGAGCTAACGTTAGTTAACACTTGACCCTACAATAGGTCTACCATGGATCTAACAGTAACACGTTAGACGCCCTCAGTTTACTTACTGCACTGTGGGTCCAGGACCACGACTAGATGATGTTTTGTAGGATTAGGGATCTACTGGATTTAAACACAAGGCTCGTGCCAGGCATCATTGAAGTCACCATTGCTGCACAAGTGGATTCCGAGAGTGTGTTGTAAATGTAGTAAAAGTTCATAGCGTAGCGTGATCAAAGAGCGCTTAGCGTATACCGTACACACGCTACCCATTTCCACGGCGCACTTCCGCGTAGAATGTACGGAGAAAGCGGCACAATCTTGGGTTGACTTGCTCAATATCCGTCGGATTGATTCCTTTTCAGAACAGTTGGAGTCCAAAATTCGTAGGGCGTATTTGATGGCATCCTTTGTGTCCTTATTGTCTAAGATACTGTTTATATAGATCAGTCTCTGTAAAAGTAGCGAACCTGTTCATTTCAGCTTCCATGTTTAAATCTACCGCTGATAGTCTAGTCCCATACAGATAAGTTGCGAATCGAGAATAACGATAATATCGAGCAAAGCATATCGCGGTTGTGGCGCAATCGCGTCGATGAGGTGCGGGATTCAGTACTCGATGATTAAAATGAGGGAGTAAAAACCGATATCAAATCGATAGTGGGTTATCGTCTGCAATCGTTATATTTTACGTGCACTATAACTTTTGTCATGCACTGCTGGCCTGTATCATAAGTATGTATGCTATTATATATATATATATATATATATATATATATATATATATATAAAATAGCATACATATTTATCGACGCGATTGCGCCACAATCGCGATATGCTTTGCTCGATATTATCGTTATTTTCGATTCTCGCTGGCTATGCCAGCAACTTATCTGTGTACGTGGGACTAGACTTTCAGCGGTAGATTTAAACATGGAAGCTGAAATGAACAGGTTCGCTACTTTTACAGAGACTGATCTATATAAATAGTATCTTAGACAATAAGGACACAAAGGATGCCATCAAATACGCCCTACGAATTTTGGACTCCTACTGTTCTGAAAAAGGAATCAATCCGACGGATATTGAACCAGTCAACCCGAGATTTGTGCCGCTTTCTCCGCACATTCTACGCGGACGTGCGCCGTGGAAATGGGCAGCGTGTGTACGGTATACGCTAAGCGCTCTTTGATCACGCTACGCTATGAACTTTTACTACGACATTTACAACACACTCTCGGAATCCACAATACAATGATGCCTGGCACGAGCCTTGTGTTTAAATCCAGCAGATCCCTAATCCTACAAAACATCATCTAGTCCTGGTCCTGGACCCACAGTGCAGTAAGTAGGGCGTCTAACGTGTTACTGTTTAATAGAGGGTCAAGTATTAACTAACGTTATCTTCGTTAGCTCTGTCGCTCGTAAGTGACGTAGACCTTGGGTCTAGATCTAATGTTAGTATACCGTTGTTAGGCCAGGGCCCCTATGTTAGACCTAACCTATCGTAGGGCCTAGCATTAGAAAACGTTAGATATAACCACGTAGACCCTAGACTCTATAGTTGAATTTGGATCTTCAGGATTTTGTCTACACAGGTTCAAAGAAACTGGTATTATTGCTTGTCTAGACACGTGTAGAGTCTTAAATGATCTAGGCGTTCGTATTTTTTCAATTCATCTTGCCTGGGTATGTATGCTATTTTATATAACACATAGTGCATGACATCTTATTGCACTATAACAAGTACCAAGCACCTCCAAATTCTGAATTTGCCCTCAGGCAATTATATTCAATTCGGCCTGCGGCCTCATTGAATATAACTGGCCTTCGGGGCAAATTCAGAATTTGTCGGTGCTTATATTGTTATAGTGCATTCAGCCTCATGCACTATATATATAATATATATAACTATAATCATGTATGTGTGTGTGTGTCTATGTGTGTGTCTGTGTGTGTCTGTGTCTGTGTCTGTGTACGCAAATTACTACTTATCATTACCAGCATTGATACGACCCTTTGCAAAGTCTTCCCTGGCAGGGAAAAATAAGTGAATTCAACATAATAGAATTATAATCCCGTAAAGAAAAAAAAATGTCATAGAAGCTTGCGTGAGTACATGCCGGCTGCATGTAATCAAATGCTCTAAGTGATTTACGTCCACCTGGAGCATATTATTTCCATTAAAAAAAAAGATTAGATGTCGGCGAAGTTTCTGAGAAAAGTAGTGCTTTCTTTTATGTAGTTGTTGGCTTTATCTGGTTTCGGGCTTTTTCCCGCATACATGTGAATAAAATGAAATAGCGTAATTTAGTTACTTTGAAAAAAAAATCATGAATGTCGTTTCTAAGAGAATTTTTCTTGAAAACGACAAGAACATTCTTTCCGAAACGTTGAGAGTGGGTAGGCCCTTTTCAGGGTCACATGCATACCCAAGAAAGAATACGCGGTGCACCGTCAAGCTCATACCACCCAACTTTCTACTGCCACTGAAGCCTATTTAAAAGATTTCAAGTATAGTATCGAGCCTATTATATATCTATACATATATATATATAAAGGTCCTGTGTCTGTTCTGGATAGATTTTTTTCACGGTCTCCTACCATTTTTTTTTTTTTTTTTTGTAATGCCAAGGGGTATATGAAAACATTGTACTCAATCAGTGTAACGTCATTAAACAATTACACAGACACACACACGAAATACGAAAAGAAAAACGAATCACCAAACTTTGTTCAACAATATTCATGAAGAAGGTTGGTAACGGACACCCCTCTTTAAGCGGCGTGATAATGAATTTTAGTCACGCTACCCTCACAGTCGCTTTCAGGGGGAAATACTAGTCCGCTTTTCGCTGGAAGCTCCCTTTTATTGCATCAATCACACATGCATACACCGTTACTCAAGACGGGGCTACTTTGTCGCAAAGCATAATACGAGAGTTGCGGAAAGCGTTCAAGTGCTTCTCAGTTCCAGGAAACGGAAATTCATGTATACATTGAGAGAGGCTCTTCAAAACACACACACACACACACACACACACACACACACACACACACACCACGCACACAAGCACACACGCACACACAATACAGATTCACTTTTTTAAATGTTTCCTTGATCTTTATTGACTTCATTCTCAAATCATACATAAATACAACAAACCGTTCTGGACTGAAAGTAAGACATACAGGTACAGATGAAGACAGAATCAACATATCGAAGTATTTACTGGCATAATTTGTCACTTCAACACCAATAATCAACGATAAACCCATCAAAATCCCACTAACTAAACTTTAACATCAACAATGGTGATAAATCGATTAAGTCCAACCAACAAAACAATGCTTTCACTAATATGCATTATATTTTGCTTGAATATATACATCATATCCCATTTGAATAATCATGTTGACATCTGAAACGATATTTTCTCTTTAATGTGTAAAACATAGCTCATATTCCACCTTTAAGTATTGTGCCAAAAGAGTACAATACACAACTGAATAATGAAATCTTTTATAAAAGTCCTATCAACCCCCTTCCCAATCGAAACAAATCAATATATATCATTACCTGAATAACTAATCATTCATTCATTTCATTTTAATTTCATTTCATTTCATTTCCGACGAAAGTATACAGTATGACATTTGCATATAAACAAAGTAAAGCACAATGTGACTTATGCATATCTAAATGAGATTTAAATGCACGTCACTTGTTTACAATGAGACAAAACATACTTTATAGATGAAGAAGTGCATGGACAAACTGTAATTGAATCGTAGCAAAGAAAAAAAGTCGGAAATGGAGGGGACTGCTAACAAGCCTAGTTTGCAGAATGCAGTCCCCTCGTGAGTAGTAAAATGTAGTAATGATCAAACGAAACGATAAGACAATCAAATCCCACTCCCGCCCTTCCCCCAACACAAAACACCAACACATACCTATACGCACAAACAAACAGACAAACACACACACGTGCGCGTACACAACACTCATCCGATACTGCCTTCAGTCGTAATGAAACACCTTAATTCAAGTTACTCATTTACCGTATATAATACAAAAAATAATGAAAAACATTACTACACATCATGAAACTAACAACGGTTTTAACCATATACACATCAAAAGAAAAACGCTCAGGCCCTTGTTCCAAAAACAACTTTTTCCCCATTTCATCAAATGTAACCCTAACTTATTTCTTTCCACCATATGAAAGTAGTTTTACGCATATAATTCTTTAAGTCTTTACAAATAATCCAAAATCTGTAATCCTGAGATCACTATCACCACAATCCTGATAACAAATAACCCTTTTAATTCGATCTTCCTCATTCCATATGAATTTAAAACAAATCTTATTAATCTCTGAAACTACCCACTCTAAAACCACTAAAGACGAAGGTATATAATTCAATTTAGACAAAGTACGTGTATATGTTTTTAGCAAATGCACTTTTGCCATCGCAGCTAAATCTCTTTATCTCCTAGAAGTCTTTTTATTCTATTAAATATCTCTTTATAATCTCATTCTTCTCTGATCTTAATATCCAATGAAAAATACACTCCTTAAATATTCATTTCAGTAATTGAATTTTCCATGGGTAACCTCCCAAACCCCTTTGTTTCTTCCCTATCTCATTTTCTCTGTTTTCTCAATATGCACCGTGAAACTATTTAGTTTCAAAAACAAAATGGTTCAAAAATCCTGTATTCTACGAATTGATGAGTTATTTTTAACAATACTGACAAATCAGCATATACAACTTGCCGAACTTCAAGATTATCAAACTGAATTCCTTTAATTGCATCATCCTTTCTCAAAACCTTGGCCGCCAAAATTTCAATTGCCAATAAAAACAAATATGGTGGCAGTGGGTCACCCTGCCTCACACCTCGATTTATATCAAACTATAACCAGTCAAGAAACCGTTGCAACGGTTTCTTGACTAACTCAGTACTTGATTCAATAGCAATCACACATCACTGATACTGCTATTTGATAATCCCGTTTTCACTTTTCTAGAATCGGCAAGAGTAACCGGAGCAGTGCTATTTTTACTCTTTTGTAAGGTCTTGTTCAAAGCAACGCGTTACTTTGAACCCCAAGACCTTACAAAAGAATAAAAATAGCATTGTTCCAGGTACTCTTGCCGAATTTCAACAAAGCTTGATACTGCATTGCTCTTTTATACAGTGTATTATCATAAATCCTTAGAAACGTTTCACATCCACATGTTTGACATTCCACACGTCTCTCTCCCTCCCCTCTCTCTCTCTTTATGTATGTATATGTATATATATATATAATTATATATATATATATATATTTATTTATTTATATATTTATATATATATATATATATATATTTATACTAGTATATATATATATATTATATATAGCAAAATCGAAATTTCGTATCTGTCTCAGTCATCATATCAAAGGCGGGTGGTTGTAGTTTACAGTATGTCTGCAAGCGAGCTTTGGCCTGGCGTTATTTTATGATGATGCGTGTGTACTTGTTACTGTTACATAAAGAACACTTCAAATGCACACGCTGTCAATCGGCTGAAATATGAAAAGGATACTAGCTCGCCTTTGCCAAATTTAGCTCATCACCTCTTCTGAATTGAGCTTTCATAAAATATAGATGGTATGAATTTCATCTTGGATGTGTCATTTCAACCCGTTTTTCATGAAAGGATGATGCATGCACATCCCAAATAGGAGGAGGAGTTGATGAAAGATGGTGAAAGAGAGAGGAGATGGGGGGAAGGGGGGGGGGGGAGAAGGGGTGATGGGAAATTCTACCTTTTCAGTCAAACCTGAAATACTTTGATGATAAGTGGCTCTATTTACAATAGGAGTTTGCTTGAATCCCTTATCAAAAGGCATCAACCCAGCTAGCTTTTTTGTTGTTGTTGTTGTTGCCGATGTCGACTCAAAAGAGCAAAAAGCATTATGATCAGAGCCTTCACAAGTATCGATGTCCATGTCATCGAACGAGCATAATATCGTACGTAATATGTCACAAATCACAATAGTTGCCGTCTCCATAGCAACAACTGAAATATCTTCAGTTCTTCAGATGTTGTCATGCTGCTACCATGGCAACTCGGATTCCTCCAGTTTGCCACGGTGGCTAGTTAGACAGAGCTAAGCGGAAGCTCGTCAAAAAGTGATCATGATTTTGTGATGAATACATGCTCTTTGGTTCGCAAGTTGGTATTCTGTGAGACTATGAAGATCCACGCCTTAGTCAGTCGGGCTTTTGGGTTAATTTTTAAACGTAATATCAGATAAGATAAAGTAAGTGAAGACCAACTATGTGGTAGTATCGCCATGAGCAATATCTTCTCCCACAAGGCTTCCATTTAGCTTTCTTCACTATACACTACAGTGGACTCCCGTTATAACGAAGTCCTCGGGACCGGCAGTTCTCTTTCGTTATATCGAAAGTTCGTTATAACCGAACAAATGAACAACAAAAACACATAGACCCGAAATCACGAAGGTGGTACAAATGAAACCATGGTTTAAACCATGGACAAAAACCATGGAGCGCCAGGTGTCGCATGGAATATTTCGTTACGAAATCAGTCATTTCGTCGATAAAATGATTATTTGGTAATGAAATGACAACATTTTGTAACTAAATGAACATTTCGTCCACGAAATGATAATTTCGTTGACGAAACAGTCATTTTGTCGACGAAATGACCAATTTCGTGACGAAATATTCCGTGCGATTCTTGGCACTCCATGGTTTTTGTCCATGATTTAAGCCATGGTTTGATTTGTACCACCTTCGTGAATTCGGGCCATAGAGTAGATAATGTTGCGGCCCGAAATTTTACTTCTTCGTAACCGGAATTTCGTTATAACCATGTCCGTTATAACGGGATTGCGCTGTATTACTATTATAGTTAGAATATCAGTCCCTCACTCCTTCCCCCTCTGCCCTTCCTCTCTTTCTATCTCTCTCTGTACCCTCTCTCTTCAGTGGCTCTTCCATTCACACTTTCTTACACAACATGATATCGCTTTTGACAGACTCGCAAACCGCCCTGTCTCTCGTGATGCAAAATTTGATATTCATAATCTGTTGTTCCTCTTCACTGACAGTGACTTGTCGGGGCGGGGCCGGGGTGAGATGAATGTTTTGCGCCGCCAGCGATACAAGGTTCGCGCGACGTGCAGGGAGAACGGAATCGGAGTTATGACAACTTTCTCGCCGGTGTCTCGAAGGCGAACGTGGCGCTGGGCGGTATCGAGTTGCCATATTCTGTTACAGTCTGTCATTAAATTCAATTACGTATGATCCAGCACGCCTGATGAACGACTCTGCATTCTCACATTTCGTCTGCTTAGATTACGTATCTATTAACTTACATCTCTTTCCCCCTCCTCTCTTCCCCTCTCCTGAAGTTATGTTTGTGTAATATATGTTTATATATGCTTATGTAAATAATATATATATATATAAACTATATTTGATTTATTCACATAAGTGCAGCCATGATCTACATACTTAATGGTCTGTCCATTGAATTATCATTTATATAATTTTATCATGAACATTCGTGAGTGGATGGTCATAAGCTGTTCAAAACTTGACTGGGACGTCCAGTTAATAAAAGTTATGCATTTATATTCACAAACAATATAACATTTTTACAAAAAGAAAAATGTATTATTCACGTTCTGTATGCTGAAGAATAGGCTGAAGCATATGATTGGACGGAGAGAGAAAAAAAAGAAAAGAGAAACTGAGGGGGGAATTTGGAGAGGATCATATACATAAATTATATATATACATACATACATATATATGTATATATATATATATATATATATATATATATATATAAAAAATTTTCACGCTTGCGTATACATTTATAGGATATGTATATAAGATCTGTAAATGATTGACTACGCAATCTTGTATAAAACTAGATGATCTCTGCTATCCAATGCCTTACGTACCACATTTATATTCCGGTCGCTCCTCTTCCTTTACCACTTTTCTCGTTGTGTTTGTGGGTTATTCTGCACAATGTTCAGTGATATTTTGTCATATTTCTCATCGCATGCAGCATCCTCTGAGCACTTGTTACATCATATCTGTTAGGAAAGAATGAGCAGTACATGCAGTTGTGTTGAAACGCAACTTTCGACATCGAGTTGGCGATTCTATTCACATAGAACTTGAAGGTCATGCCAAAGCCGACGTCTCCTGGAGTAATTTGGGTCTATTACAATGATGATGAATTTCACGATTCCAGTCATTAAACTGAATTCTCTCTCATCTTTCTTCCCCACCCTACCATGTCCGTCTCTAATTAATTCTTCCCCATTTACCTTAAATTTCTATCTTATACCTCCTGCTCTCGCTCTCTTCGTCCTTGTTCATTTCTTCTCCTTCTTCATTTTCTTCTCTGCTCTATTCTTCTTTCACTTTTTCTGCCATCCTCTTTTCCTCTCCATCCCTTCTTTTTCTTCATCTTTTTCTCCTTCGTCTGCTTTTATCTTCCCTTTTCCTTCTCTTTCCCTTGCTCTGTCTTTTTTCTCCCCTTCCTCCTCCACCTTTCTCCTCCTCCTCCTCTTCCTCCTCCTCTTCCTCCTCCTCTTCCTCCTCCTCCTCTCCCTCCTCTTCCTCCTCCTCCTCCTCCTCCTCCTCTTCCTCCTCCTCCTCCTCCTCCTCCTCTTCCTCCTCCTCCTTCTCCTCCTCCTCCCCCTTCCTCCTCCTCACTCTCCTGCATTTCATGCACGTCAGATTTCGCTACGGGTTCAAGCGCGTATTCCTCTGCCTCCTCCCGATCCGCATCAACGGCTACGCGCAGCAGCACGGGTCCAACGTCCCGGCCAGCTCCAACGCCACCAACACGACCAACTACATGTGCAGCCAGCGCGTCGTCAACGGCAAGGACCATCGCTCCGTTTCCTACCGCATGCCTTCCGTCGGGATCACCTCCGCCAGCGACTCGGCAGAAGACACGATGTAAAGTTCAAAGGACATGTCAAAGAAGTTTAGAAAGGAGAATGAGAGAGAGAGAGAGCGAGGAATGAGGAAAGGAACGATAAGAACAGTATGTGTATTGGTGAAAGGGCTCCCTCAGAAGCGTTCGATGCATGCTTTGTATCATCAAAGCAGTCTAAAGATGGTTCTTCATCTCTTTTTTTCCCCACGTTTCCGTCTGTTCGGAAAATTGAATGGACCCTGGAAGTGCTCTCGTGGGAACTAATGATAGAAAAAGAAAAGTCTGATGCTGTTTTCGTTGCAGGATCGAAGGACAAATTACGCTTTGGTGGCAAGATGAACACGTTCTCGTTTAGGCCGATACACAATAGTTAGGCGGTAATGCCTATCTTTGGGCAGAGGTATTTGAAAGTCTCTCTTTGTCAGGTTCTTTCTTAACATCCTCTTGAATCCAAGCTTATGACGGAATGCGTTGGTGAGATAAATAATACCAGTGCCAACCGAGGTAGTCGGAGTAGGAGTTGGGAAGAATAAATAGATTCACACCCAATTTTACCTTCAGATCCTCAAGCACTGGCGGAAGAGTGTATTATTGTTGAACATAGAATGATCTTTTTAGTGCATGGTTTGTACTTCATCTCTTGAACATCTTCAACATTTCAAACTACGATCAGTCCAAAGATACATTGATCAGTTCTATAGTCCGCAATTAACACGTGAATAACCTGTCCACGTTGATCAAAGAATTGGCACATTTTGTGTACACCATGCCATAGCAAATGTGCCTGATTTAAAGACTTGACATCAAAACTAACGTTGGATATCGTAATGGACATCGACGTCTACACTTTTCATTATTCCATTTTCACAAACTTTAAACCCTTCTTAACGGCTCACTTTACAGATACCTTTAGGTAACCGCTGCTCTTCACCCCTCCCTCCCCCCCTCCCACACACACACATTGAAACGAGTATACTACGGCTTGTTGCGTTAGAACGTATTGTACTTACGGGTGGAACTTCAAATAAGATACGACTTAAAATCTGTTCATCATAAAACATTGACTTGTTCCTAAATGATTGTCACAATTCAATCCTCTGAGTGACCGACCATTTTTGTAATGTTTTATTAGTAACGAAACTTGAAAGAGATGTTATAAATAAAAACAAAAAACAATTTTTTCTAACATGAACTCCTCTGTTATTTGTCTTACACGGGCAACTTTTCAAGCTTTTGAAAAGTAAAAATGCAAGATTTTTATGCCAACTAGATAAAGACAAAGAAGGACAGAAAGGAAAACAAGAGGACTGGTAAAGGCAAGGAAAAAAATGCAGCTTTTCGTACTGCTGAAATTAGAGTTTATGAATTCTCGTCATGGAGGTAGAGGAGTAAGACTAGACTTTCTGAGTCTTCTCTTCTTGTCAGCATATTACCATCCTCTAGTTCCTGTCGCAAAGAAAATGATGGAATATTGGTAATGCTGTTTTTAGAAGCTGACGTTCCATGTATGGGTTATGTCGACATTTTATAACATGCTTGTAAAATTCATACGGTAACCTCACTTTGCCGACGGTCTGTGAGGGGCGAATCGTGTGGTGTAAGTTATTTCCTGATGAAATTGTTGGTACTGTTTGTTGTTGCCGTTTTGACAAAAAAAAAGAAGAAGTAATGTTAGTTACCGTGGTTTGTCTTTCAGTAAAATCATTATTTTCTAGCTTACTCTGTGTTAATCATCGGAAAAGAGGCATGCTCTTTTTTGGCCCACCTGTAATATTCATACTGTTTCACGTGTATACCTGATACGATGTTAATTTATGACATGTCACGTTGTCATCTGCACCCATGCGTATGTGTGTACTCTGGTTCTTTGCTCACCTCTTCAATTTATTTATTACTGATGTACGGTATATTACTCAACCAATCTCTCTTTCTATCAATATATATATATATATATATATATATATATATATATATATATATATATATATATATATATATATATATATGATAGACAAGACAAAGATCGACACCAAAGACAAAAGGTAGAATCGATGCGACTTTTTTTCTATCACATCTTCGCAAAATTGATTATAAGAATATGCATCAAAAGCATGAGTTAGCTATGATGATTGAATATTAGAATTAGAAGGCTATGATAACAATTTTTATAAAGGAAGGCAGGTGCATGAGATGCAAAAGGGAATCGCATAAATGCAACCATGCCGGTGTGTGATAAATCACTTCATTGTTAGCTTGTTTCACCACGTCTGGCGTCGTATTGAATTCAAATTAAACGCTTATGAAAGAGGTGTGCATGGTGCATGGCGTGTTTCACTTGTCGGAATCATGATTTATCGACTCGATTGATATCGATCATAGTTTACACGATACAAATCCACTTGGATCGAGTGATGCCTGTGTGCAGCTGCCATCATCTGTAAGCTGTAGAGTGAGGCGCTGATATCAATGGCTACTACCTGTGCTATCTAGCTGCGTCCGTTCTCATCGCCGGATAATACAAAGATAAAAACATTCGGAATACCAGGTATGACCTCGTCGAGACACGCCACCATGCGTTAAAATCGAGCCGTCAATAACAAATTGACAACTACTCCTACGCTCTACCTCTTATTGTAACTAACTGGTTCGTCCTTGGATATGGCGTGGAAACCGTCAAATGCCAAACCTGCCGCTCTTTTCCGTGACTAAAGAGAGATTAAAATATATATATATATATATACGGCGGGAATGTTGGTCCTTTTGTCATCGACTCATCTATATACCTGTATTCACGACCGTCGCGTCGCTTGCAACCGAAAGGCGGCGGTTGCCATGGTGACGATGTTCGCCGATGTCTCTGTATTGGAGCTTCAGTGACCGATAATTGTTATGAGCTTCACTTATTGGGGAGTACACGTAAGAGGGCTCTTGTCAGCTATTTGAACTTTCTCCACACATTCCTATAGAAAAAAAAGTATGGATTAGTACCTACAGGAAACACAAAACAACGTCGTTTTAGTCGAGTTTAGACTCTTCACCAAAAGGCGAGTGCGACATGAACGTGATGCAATGTTGAAGAAAGGAAAGACAAATTTAAAAAAAAAAACAGCAACAAAACTTTCATCTCCGGTTTAGCGTTTACTGAATATAGACGACTAAGGATTTTTTGAATCCATAATCTCATGATTTTGATTCATTAATGAGTCATGGAACAAAACAATGCTGCGTTCAGAAATTACAGGGTTTGAATACCGATGTCTCCCCGGCTAATCAGACGGCAAACTTTTAGATAGAAATGACACATTGTAGTGGTAATTTTTTTTTTTTATCCATCAGACTAATGAATCTGCTTTACCTGAGGAAACGAAACTCGCAGACTGACTTCATGTGGATTAAACAATTGTCTTACTTATCCATTTCCGGTGTAGTCATAATGACCCTCCAACGACCAATCACGGACTTACTTGACCTCACCTCGACTGCATAGGGAATTTTCTGGGAAAGGCGACTGGATAACAAGTTTTCTTCACAACACATGAGGAATACTTGAGCACTGAGACAGATTTTTTTTGTTTTCGATGCTTTCGTGACGAGTGCGAAGACCTCGCTCGTATCGTCGTGATTGTTACGTCATAGTGATGCAACACAACATGTCTATGCGCTTGAAGAGGTTGGAGGATGCGGAGATCGATTTGTACAGTATTTCTCTGTTGAAAAGTCACTAACCTGTGGTAGAGAAGAAGGAGACAGGTTATCCTGACAAGAATTCCGTCTGCTCGACATCGCGCATGCGACGATGGTGGCGTCTTGCCCTTGTCGCGCCCATCTAGGGCCAATTAAGCCGCTCGTATGGACAATAGTTCTAATGGCGCGAAGGCTAATTAGAAGAAATGAAAAGGCTTTCACAGAATGATCGTCGGAGAGATTAACGACGGGGCCGGGAGACGGAGAAACAGGCGGATGAGTAGGTTAAAAGATGTTAACCCCTTCCCTACAAGATTCTGACATACCTCCAGACTGCACGAAACCCTGTCCTGTTACCGTAGGCGATGGGTTAAACTCCCCACCTGACTTTTGCATTGTATGACAATGGCCAGATGATCAAAGGTTTAGGGTGGCATATCAATTCTCTCGGCCTTCGCGCGTCACCCGAACTCGAAGACCCTCCAGCTAATCAGGACAACAAGGCAAACCGACTTCCGCAGACCCCATTTTTTCTCCTGTATGAAGATGAGTAAGGACCAGTGACTCGGCACACGGGAAATTGTGAAAAGGGAGTCGTTCTGAAAATCGTTCAACATTTCGCATATTGTCTTCTCCTGACGCCTTTGCGTCCCAGGCAGTAGTTTGGTCTTGCAAAGTAATAACAAAATCCATAAAAAAATAGTTTCTACGATAGACCACATGTCGTTTAATCTTTATTATTGTAGCAGACAGAAGCACAAAAAAATTGTTTCCATCCATTTTACGTAATAAGTATGGTAATCTGTCCTTAATCAGTTAGAGCTTACCAATGTAAAGACGTTGAGATTTGGGGGATATTGGACTTGATATGAAACTAATAAATTTTAGGACCTTATTTCTTCTTCTTTTTTAAGAAGGACAACGACACAGTTGGCTGTGAAGGTTATGAACAACAACTTTTGAAAGAGTCACTCAGCCATAATAGAAATCATGAAACTATCGTTGTGAAATGCAGTGAAATTGGAATTTAAATTCAATTCTGAGAAAATCTACATGAAAATGAATGTGCAACATTCCTTCTGTTCAAAAATTACTTTGTCAATCATCTAATCATACAAAAACAGACAAAGAGGTTTCACTAGCTTATTAGTATCAGACGAGACAAAACCATAAGTACCTATAAGTGGGGCCTGTTTCATATAGAGTTACGATTGATCTTACGCTCGATTTATTGAACGTAACTTAGCGATTCGAGCGTAAAATTAATACTGATCGTAAGTTTATTTCAAGAAGATAGTTACACTCGATTTAAAGCACAGATTTGATAGCAGATCGGGCGTAACCTTTTTGAATCCCATCAATTGCAAGATCAATCTTACGATCAATCTTTATGAAACTGGCCTCTGATTTGCTAATCCATTGATGATTCTAGAAATGACAATCGATGAGCGTCAAACGTCTCCTGGTCAAATTGCTCCATTCAGTCGTTGCCTTACTAAATGCGTGGACAATTCAACCGATGATCTATAATAGATGATATTAAGTTGACGACCTGAAACTAACGGAACTCTGACCGACGTGACGACAATGAGGAATATCTTTTAGGGTTTCAGAAACAGAAAGTATAGCGTTAAGTCCGTTGAACTCATCTTAAGCGCAAAGACTCCTTAGTGACGGCAACAAATAAACAGTCTAAGTAAAGCCCTGTTTTAACAGACCTTCGTCGTCCGGAGAACAGAATCCCTTGCCTCGGACTATAAAACAGCAGGAGAGAGCAGCCGCAGCGAGGGGTACCGTTTTAACAGACACACACCATAAGCCTTCTCCGTGGGTAGGTTTCTAAAAGGGGGTGTGTCCACGTGTGCGACTACCCCGCCCACCGGCCAGCGCCGCTTATTGTTCTAGATTGTGCACATGAAGGCAGACAATCGTGTTAGTAAGCAAAACTACGATCTTGCTGGGTTGTTGTTGGTGGTGGTTTTGGGGTTGTTTTTTTTGGGGGGGAGGGGAGGGGGAGGGGGAGGGGGGCCTTTTAACAGGCAAGGTAAAAAGTGATTACCTGGACTCTACCCGGATGCTGTCGCGGTAAGTATAGTTTAAAGCCTCTGTTAAAACGGGGCTCAAAGAAAGAGAGAGAGAGAAGAACAGAACGGGAGAATTACACAGGAAATATACTTATGCAACTATAATTGTCCGGAGAGAAGGCACAAAGTACGATTTACTGTATAGTTGAGAAGTTATTGTTTGCGCTACGATTGCTATATAAGATATACGCCATCCTCACTTCTGTCTCCCATTACATCCGCTAAATAGCCGCTGGATCTGTTTTATCGCATTTGAAATCTTAGCATTTCACTGTGTGCACATAATGAGAACCGACATTTCACCTTTTCGCTCGTCATTGCGACTAAAGCACCGTCAGCGATTTCTATTTCTTGTCGCCAGCAAATGAAAAGTTTGAGCTTTTTCTCTGTCAATGAAACCAAGAAAAAGAAAAGTAAAACTGAAAAACTGGAGAGAGAGAGAAAAAAAAAAAAGTCTCAGAGATATTTGCACATCAGTTTTGAACCAAGTAATTGCAAAACTGTGATTTGGTAATTATCCCTAAAAATTACCCCCAACTAACCTCCCCTCCCCCCCCCCCCCCCACCACCACCTCTCACCCGTTTAAGAGCAAATCGCATTGTTCTGGAAATCAACATGTTCATTTATTGTGCATGGAATTAATTAATTTTTGCATACGTTTGACGAACCATGAAGCACGTTTTCCCTACCTCCTTGGCTTGGTCTGGGGACGATGAGAAATTCTCAAAAGGTGGTGAGGAACATGAGAAAGCGTCCCTTTAAATCAAGTTTTAACGCTCAAAATGAATTCAAATTAACGTTGACAATAAGAGACCTCATGAAATAAAATGATACCTTCAGGAATAAGTCTAACTTCCATCCTTTACCCGTATAAACTATGTCATTATGATGGGTTATTGTGTGGAAGAAGCCCTGACTACCATTTCAAACTGCGTCAACATAGTTTAGGCAGAAAGATCGCGCTAAGATTAGTCGGTAAGATTTGAGAACCAGGCACTTTGGGCTGTCGTTTCAAGGAGCGTCATGCGTTTATTTCTGTGGAAATGGTTTGTTTTATTCATGTTTTTGTTTTTGTTGTTTGTTTGTATTTGTATCGCTGACACCTGTCGACACTCATCGTTTTGTTGTGTGTTAGTCCTCTTGATAGTGTCATCTATTTATGTCACTACTCACGCGTATACTATAGCGTACTGTAGCATCCTGGCGGCATAAGGGTGCTAGCTAGGAGCTTTACATGTTGTATTATCATCTTACTGAAATGGCATATTCTTCCGTTTATATCCATCCCGTTTTCTGACCTTGATTACTTTAACTCATTCAGTTCTGACAGGTGTTTGGTTCGTTTGATGCGCATCATGTTAACATTACTTTTTGCCCAAATCCCGCTTTGTCTAGGAAATGTTCAGAGACGTTTATGTTTGTTCAAAGTCAGGTAATGTTTCTACAAGAAAGCGTGAATTAGAGAAAACTGATTTAAACCTAACTCTCCCCCTTCAGACGAAGTCCGAATGTTATCAATGACTGTGGAATCAATTGTGACACAGGAAAGTGCAGTTAAGCTTTTTTTTTTCTTTTCTTTTTTTTTGTCAGCCGATTAACCCCGGAAGTGGCACAAGAAAAATGTTATCCAAAACGTCTGTCTCCTCCCATCCTCAAAATGAATCGTGTTCCCATAAACTGGACCCCTCACTTTTAAAGACGTAGCGCCGGCCCTGCGTAGGGCCCCATTTTCTTTTCCTGTTATACTTGTTTTTTCATTAACAACTTCACATCACGGATCTGAAACTTGAAAGCAGTAGGACATCTGGGCGCTCTCATCGCCAGGCGGGGTGGTTGTTGTTGTTGTTGGTGGTGGTGGTTTTTTTTTTTTTAAGAATATGACTGCAACTGCAATGTATAGAATTAGACAGACAGACAGACAGACAGACTAAGTGGCGGAATGAGATACGAAACAAACTATTTTTTTTTCTAAAGGACGGACGACGAGGATCACACTGACAATTTTTTTTTACCACACTTTTCCTTTGCACAACACACATCTTTGACTGTGACGATCTAGTTTTGACATAACCCTTCGTTATACACACACACACACACACAAACACACATATTATATATATATATATATATATATATATATATATATATATATGATTCGTTTACTATATATATATATATATATATATATATATATATATAAATCATATAGGTTTAGGTTTCCCTAAGCCATGGCTGGACACTAATTTTTTTTGTTTGGTGGCCCGATGGGGCCACCAAATTCCTAAATTTCAAATTTTGGGTGGCCCGAGAGAAAAATTTGGTGGCCCGAAAAAAAACAATAAAAACATTAAAAGTCTTTTTTTTAATGAGTCAAATATTTAAGATATATGATAGTAAGAATTAGAAGTTGGACATATCTACTCATAAATAAACTTCAACAAACTTGCAACACTCACTCTCAGGCATTCATTCAGTTCTTTTCATCCATCCTTTGAACAAATTTAACTGCTAATTTCCGGCGCAAAAAGTTACGAATTTATTGACATACTTTTCAAAAAATTTTGGCGGCCCGAGGCGGGCCGCCAAATTTGCCCTTTTGTGAAATTTGGTGACCCGACTTTCATTTTTGGTGGCCCCGGGCCACCGGGCCACCGTTAGTGTCGAGCCCTGCCTAAGCCATGGATAAAATTCCTTTTCCAGTTGAGTGTGGATCACACTGGGGTTATGTTTCATTTTAACGTTGTATAAGTAAAATTCCCTGGCAGGAAATTACACAACATGCTATACTTAAATGACCTATTAATCTATCTATCTCCATATCATTCATCTATGTGGTACTCGAAACCTATCTACGGTATACGTTTTATTTTCCAACTGTCCTTGGGCATAATCGTTGATGTATGTTTCTAAATGCACCTAGATGTAGGTGTCATGGTACGAAAATACAAGTAGGACGGTTGACTCACAGCCTGCGGCAACTGGGTATGAAAAGAATCCGATCTATACTGGAATCACTAACTCCAGGAGAAAATCGGTTACTTACATGAACTTTAAGGCATTGCCCCAGCGAGGGCACGCGACAAGCCGGTCAGGTGTAACGATAAACCCCCTCCCCCTCCCTTAACTAGCTCATCTGCCTACCTCACAGCGTTGTCTATTTTTCTTTCTGACTTTGTATTCGCGCTTGACATCTATATTTGAAGAGTTGAATCTCAAATCGGGTTAGGAGGCACATTTTCAAATATTCTATAGTAGACCTAAATCCTTCATCACATAGAACAAAATAAAACCTTTTCGACAATATCTCACTTGTTGCATAACAACTTCTTGAAGTTAATGGTTAAATATTTTCTCCAATTTTCTTATCATTTCTTTGGTCTTTTTTAATCTTTCAAGTATTTCAAATATTTCAGATTTACACAAATGGAGTTAACTCGTTTTTGATCAAGCTCTCTACTCCCATCTAAGGTATATCTATCAGTGAATAGAGTCTTTGTACACATTTAAACAACGGGCTGCCCAAAATCCAAAAGTGGGCACATTTTTAAAGATAAGTAGTCGTTGGTGCGCAGAAGAACTATGCGCTTTGCATGAAGGAATACGTCATCGCTTCGATATTTCTGCCGGATGTGAATGACGCGAGAGCTATTGAGCGTACATGGGGACCTACCCCCCCCCCCCTCCCCCTCTCCCCCCCCCCCCCCCCGATCTCTCCCCACTAGGTAATTATTATCGTTCACGGTTACCAAATCTTCTTGGCCATTTCGGACAAATCTATAAGAGGTGGATCATTCACACGTGAGCGCTTGCGGCCGAGAACTGGTCCGCAGACCTCAAAATAATGGCACGTTAGTCGACATACGTGCGCAAGAAATGACGATTTTTAATGTTTTACGTTTTAAATCAGTGTGACTAGATGTCTTAAGATTGTCGTAGATTTGTAATGGTGTTTTTTTTTTACATAGTTGCAAGAAACACGTGATTCACGTTCTAAAACAACAAACGGGTGTAAACACACGCAGTGTTCTCTTTTTTTTTCAAGAAAGCCAAAGCCTTGTTATTTGGATGAACTCATTGTAGTGTTATATGATGTGGTTATTATTTAATATTTGGTGTGATTGCTGGTTTTCCCCCAGTCGTATCTTTTGTGGTGAAACAAGTCGCCATATACATGTATTTCTTTCTATTTCTCAAATGGTATAGATGACTAAACTGTCTGAACGGTTGCATCGTTTTTGTTATACAGTAGTAGTCGTATTCCCGTGTCTATCCATGACTTACAGATGTTCAAAGTACCTTTGATCAGTTGTTCCCCTTTTTGTTTCACTGGAATGCTAACTGGAATGAAAGAAATTCGTATAATGTAGCTCACACATTTTATGCCTGCCTGACTGCGTGTACAGACCGTGTTAAAATGTCATGTATATTTTTCAGAGTTCAAAGAGAGAAAAAAAAAAGTAAGTATACGTGTCGGATTTCAATAAAAATACGATTACGTGATAAGAAAGTGTCATGACTGTATTTCATCTGTGTGTGCGTTTGCGTGGCGTAACAGGGGATGTCGTCCCCCGACGGAGAATAGTGTCCCTTTTCAACTGAGGTGGTGACAGGCGTCCTGCTGGGACCTGTTAGGAAGTACTTCGAGCCAAACAATGAACTCAAATTCAGCACAGATCCAGATCAGATCTAGTTGAAAAAGGATACACAGACATTCAAGATGTATTCTAGAACGTGGCAAGGCGGGCGCAAGATATAACGTTCCAAAATGCCTTAGTGAAAACACTTCCTATCTTCCGAGGACTTATTGATCCGGAAATTGTGATTAAGATCAGTTGAATTAAAGTCAGGATTGATTTCAGAGTTTTAGTGAAACATCTTCCTGGTCTATAAGGATTGCATTCTGCGCTCTCTATATTGAGGTAAGGGGTTTATATGCGCTGCCACGGATATACGGTATGACCCTTTATCCAGAATAGCTCGTCCCTGTCCAGGATAAATAGGTAGCCGTATCGAAGTTGAAAGTTGTTGAGGGTTGATGTGGCATGTGTGCACCACGGAGTGGCAACTTGGTTTAATATGGTTTTTATAGGGAAGATGAGCTCGGTCCGTGCACTGTACGTGCTGCCTTGATTCCAATGATTGGGGTGATAATACGTCGTGAAGCGCTTTCAGGCACTATACAATGTGATGAAAAGGCGATGTATGGAAAAAACACAGAATATTATCATAATATTAAGAGCAGGCGCGTGCCGTCATAAAGACGATGGCTCGTACGTCAGGATATGGCTCTAAGAGACCAGCTTTATTCATGCCCAGCTTAATAGTATCTCGTTAGGGGTGATATCTTTACCAGCATTATTGAATTTAGGAAAGGAGCCTCCAATAGATTGTCTATATTCACTTTAAAAAGGCGCCTCCGAGCAAAAACGCAGGTCAGTTGAAGGACATTTTTTTCCTTTTCGTGAAAATAACCAAAAATCTCTTTAAAGGGCGATGTCACACTGTGTTTAATAATGATAATGATAGTAGTAGTAGTAGTAGTTGTAGCAGTAGTAGTAGTAGTAGTAGTAATGTAGTGTAGAAATACTACTACTACTACTACTACTACTACTACTACTAATAATGATAATAATAATAATGATAATAATAATAGTAACTATAATTATGATTGATTATAATTATAGATAAATATATATATATAAATAATAATTAAGGGTTTACTTAGGGTAAATTGACTTTTATTATGAATAAATTCAAAATCAAACCAATTCGTTGAAGTTTCACGATTAGATATGGTACGTAAACGAGAGAGAAGTTTCGCTTATTTTCACTGAGAATTGATTTCGGTCACATGCAGCCATTCGGTTACTGAGATTAGGCGATGATATCATGGCACCACAAGTCTCTTATTGACCCGCAAATATATATTTTTTTTCTTGAAAGGATGGTATAGTTTTGGTTGAGATAGAATTTCACGTTTCCACTTTTTTGTGTGTGAGAAAGTCGTTCGGAAATCCCTTGTGAAATATGAAAGAGCAATAATTTTAAGAGAAATTCAGAGTTTATTTGATGAAAACTGGTTTTGAAATGGCCGAGCTATCCAAACAAATTGATACTAATAAAAGGTGGGACCCAACATTTATTAGGATCGCCTTGTTTTTCTTTGTTCTTGGATACCTCAGCCATTTCAAAACGGATTTTCCTCAAATAAACTATGAATTCCTGTTTGAATGGTATATGCTCTTTAACATTTCACGAAGTGGTTTCTAAGTACCTCTCAAGGATCGCCTTGTTTTTCTTTGTTCTTGGATACCTCAGCCATTTCAAAACGGATTTTCCTCAATTAATAAACTATGAATTCCTGTATGAATGGTATGGCTCTTTAACATTTCACGAAGTGGTTTCTATAAGTACCTCTCAAAATGTTACAAGCTGAATCCTCATCTCAACCAATAACTATACCATCCCTTTCATGAGAGCCAAATGAAATTCCTGTTTCCCTCGCATAGATGACCTCATATACTTTACATTGGTTCCTCTGGGTCTGTAGCTCTCTTTGGTGAGTGTTTCGTGGTGTTAAACATTAGATTTGAGAACTTTTCGGTGCTCTTTTTTTATGATTAAATATCTGATATTCTCTTTTTACTTATTTTACTCCATCTTAAAGGTACATTTGGAAATGGAGTGATATTGCACGTTAAGAGATTGATATCAATTACCGGCATCTTCGCATACTGTATTCCGGATGTCTTTTAAAGCGGAGCTAATATGAAAAAAGAAAGAAAGAAAATAGACTAAAAAACAAAACAGAAAAATACACATAAAAGAAATGACCTAAATACAAACGGGTGCACATGACTAGAATTATATTATTTTTTCCCTCAATGAAACAGAAAGTTATTTCATTTCATCGTCGGAAGTAGGGCTTTAAAACTGGTGTCATGTCTTAAGTATTCTGCCAGACTGCTATCAAGATATCAACAAGGAAAACTATTGACATCACAAATTCAAAATTCCTGGTATCACAAATTTAATCGTGCAGATTCACAAAATGTCATTACTCTACAACAGGGAAATCATTTTTTTCTTTTTGCGACATCAAAAGATTTTGGTGTCATATCACAAAGTCGATACCTGATCCACAAAATTTGATTTGAGATTTCAAGAATCCAGTATTTGATTTCATAAACTGAACCTGTGATATCAAAAATCCAATTCTTGATATAAAGATCTCGTTCCTTGTTATCTGAAGAAATAGATTGTACATGCAGTACCATCGAGTCATGAGCCGTCTCAACGTTTAACTACAAGTGCGAATGTTTCTCAAAAAAAGTAGATAAAATTCCTACTTTTAATATGTTGTCGATTGAGATCACGCGATTTATTGCAAATATTTTAACTTAGCTTTCATAATGTTAAGATAATGATGTTTAAAAAGTTTTACCTGTGATATCAAATCAAATCTGGTCGGAAAAAAAAACCAGCAATATCTGAACTACTTAACCACTATTAAAATCAAATATTTATAAATATCTTTAAAGGAAATAATCCACCAATACATAATTCCTTGACATAATGCCAATCTTCGATCTGCACGTGACGTCACAGCATATCTCAATGGACTCGGGCAGATGAAAGGGGACGGCAGAATGACAATGATAATTAGATTGTTATCATTACAGCTAAACAATCATAGTATTACACAAATATAAATGAAACAATCACTGTTTGATCGGCAATCATCGGAGCTCACTCGACTTCAAGTTTCAGCTAAATTTTTGTCAAACTTTTTTTTTCTTCTAGAAATCAGATTGAAAATTGGCTATCCCTTCAAAGCAATGTGAATTCTTCGCTTGCGGTTCTCCTAAAAATTGGGAATCTAAAAAAAATGCTGAAAATAAGCTTTGAGACCAAACTTATGTTTATACTGAGTTCTTGACATCAAAAATTGAATGTACGATATCTTAGACAAATAAATCAAGATCTTATTAACAATTTTTGTCATCTTACATATTAGATATACATCTTAGATAAGCGAATGGTTCTTATTGCTATCACTCCTTAATTTCTCAATCAATGTGATAAATTCAATTCTAGAGATAAAAAATAACAACTTGCTACAATAGAAAATCGCAGTTGTTATTATTACTGTCTAGTAATAAGAACATTTCGGATGAAATGATTGATATCTAACATGCATTGAAATGTTACGTCAAGCGGGGAATTCTCGATAACACGAATTTCAATTCACGATGATTATTATGAAGAATATGACATTACCTTATCATTAAATAATTTCCAATCGTTAAGAAATTTGATTTCTTAACATTAAGGCCTACAGATTGACCTCGTCATGTCGAGGCACTGACTACAGGAATGACACATCTCGATAAAAGCCGATATGGAATAATGTTAAGATTTGTTGCAGCGAAAAAAAAAATGCCCACTTTGGCCCAATTTATAAACCTAGTATTGAACACTTAAATTCTCAAACCATGGTCACAGTCTTATTCAGCTCTTACTTATCAGTGTAAGTTTGTATTATTAGACTGTTATAAGAAGACATTAGAAGGCTGGAGGAAAAAAGAAGGAAGAAGATTTTTAACAAATGCAATTCCGAAAAAAAAAAACTTAAGAAGAAAGTGTTTTCACATCTCAGATGTCAGTATACGTGTGGATTTTTATATCATTATCTATCTTTTCATTTTTACAACAAATATAGGTTTAATTCGTGAAGATTTCTGCGGACGGATTATCTACTCGTAGCCGGACGTACTGAAGCGTGGCACAGCCTCCCACGCTACGCCCACATTAGAAACTTTGAAACATGCCAGTGCATAATAAAAGCGCGTATGTGCCTTCACATGTAGCGTAGGAGAAGCGTGGGCTGTGTGGGCGAAGTGTGTGCATGCGGAGAGTCCAATAAAACACTTGTAATTCATGACATTGATTATCAACAAGCCAGATGATTTACAGAACCATTGATCGTTCCTCCGGAGAGGGCTTGAGGTCATGTCAGTGACGGTGCTCGTCACTTCTTCTGTTTCACAGATCATACCCATTGCATCTGCGTGGTTCTCGATCGGCCGTCAAGGAGTCAGTAACAGTTCATTGATAAGCGCTCACTTCGAATCAGGGAAATCATATCCTTATTACCTTTGAAAGGGTATTATACTTGACTTGCTGATTCGGTTTCATCTCTCCTTGTTTTCTTTGCGTCTCTTTGCGTGTCTTTTCCATCATAGACACACATATGTACGCACACACACCAACGCACACACACATAGGCACACACACACACACACACACACATATATGATATACAAAACTTTATATCTCACTAAGCTTCACTCTGTCTATATAGGCCTACATTGACTATCTCTTTTCTTATATGGTATCTCATTACGTGTTTCTATACTATCTGTATAATCTTTCATTTTCTGTTGTTGTTGTTGTTGTTGTTGTTTTTCTATTTCTTGCTAAGTTCGAATGAAAAAAGCCGTGAATATCACACTGAAAAGATTCTCTGTGAGCATATTCTGGATAATCTTTTTGGCCTTTAGTGGCAATAGACAGTGTTTAGACCAAGTCACCATATCACCCTCCCATCCTTTGTAACTATATCTCGGTCTAAATCTCTCTCTCTCTCTCTCTCTCTCTCTCCCCTATCTATTTAGATATCTACCTATTATCTATCTTTTTCTCTGTCACCTTCTCATTACTTCTGTCGTTTTTGTTTTCTATATTCTTTTTTTCTTTGGGGGGGTTCCTATGTGTTCAATATTCAGATCAGTTTCATCCTCTAGATTTTCTAATATTTTGCAAATTCACTGTTCTCCGTTTCTCCTCGGGGACCAGTATTCAATAAAACAATATCCCATTCCCAACACCACCCTACCCTACCCTTCTCCATCACCTCTGGACTTCCTCCACCTCCTCCTCCTCCTCCTCCTCCTCCTCCTCCCTTTCACATTACCTTGACAGCTTTCAGAGTCCATTTGCGCATTTTAAGAATTGTACTTGAATCCAGCAATGCGGAATAGTATGGAAATTGCATATCGATGAGGGGGGGGGGGGGGTGGTGCGTTGCATAGTATGGTCCCACATGTCTCTAGATGGAGTGTTGAATTTCAAAAGGGTGTATGTGGAGGTGGGGTGGAGTGGGTTGGAAGATGAGTGTTATAGAATATGTCTCATCTCTGAATACGATAGGGTTCCGTGCATCTTTGAAGCCCGAAGCAGACTGGCCGCTATGAAGGAGCGCAGTGTCGATCCAACGTATACAATATGCCACTGAAAGAGACCACGGGCGTTGAGGCAGTCTATGTAATTGGCATAATGTTCCCTCAATCATGCAATAATGAGGATAAACCCCCAGCAATGGCTGATATTGCAAGGCAAGGCCGCGTATTATCCGAATTGCTCAGAACTAGATCTCTTGTCTCCCCTTTACTTCTTCAACGATAGACTCAGGTTGGGCGAAGCATGAGGCATCGACGTTCAAACGAGCCGACAGTAGCTATTGGCCCTCATCCGGTGTCTCGGGTGCTTGTATCACTATGATGCAGCGATTCCAGTCGGAAACAGAGATCGGAAAAACACGTGAGTGAGGATGATATTTCAGCTCAAGAAAAAAAGTAGCTATATGAATATATACTAGATCAATATTACCCCGGTTCTTCTCGTGCCGAAGAGTTGCAACTGTACTACCGACGTCAGACTGACATAACTGGTGATCAATGGAAATTTATAACAGTTTGCTGCTATTTGGTGAATTTTGTTTTCATTAGCATCAATTCCGGTCTGTTTGAAGTGCACGCGGGCAGGCATGAGTCATGTTTAGAGTCACAAGACTCGTACACTGGGATGTGGCTACTGTCATCAGTATTTCGTTTTGATTGCATGCGCTCACTAACACACACACACACACACACACACACACACACGTTTTTTTCTACACATAGGACTACAGCCCCCCCCCCCACCCATTCTCTGATTTTGTGATGACTGATATCAAATCATCTAGGGAAAAAAAGTTAAAAAGACGGATTGGGATGATATCGTTTGTTCTACCTTCCAATGGGCAGTGTTACCCAATATGAACTTTGTTATCTACGTTAGATGGTAACATCGTATGAACCCAAACGCACGCACGCACGCACACACATTTTTTCTACACACGGGACTACAATCCCCTATCCACATTCTCTTCTAATTCTCTGATGACTGATATTGTGTCATGTCGGGGGGGGGGGGGGGGAATTAAACGGAATGTGACGCTGTCAATTGCTCTACCCTCTAATGGACAATGTTGCCCAATATGAACTTTGATATCTACGTTAGATGGTAACATCGTGCCAACCCAAACACGCACACACACGCACACACACCCACACACACACGCACAACCACATACACACACACACACACACACACACACACACAGACTTTCACGTTCGAACACTTATGATCACAGCACAATACAAATAAAGTCGGAACCTGACAGAATATCCTGTTAAAAATCAATGGACACAAAATTGGTCACCTTTTCTATAGCCTGCGTAACTCTTTTCTTCAACTTTCGGCAGCAGGTTTGTACCAACTCTTAATAGATAAAATACGCGAATTTAGATCTTTACGTGGCAACGGCTACCTAGTATCTCTGGCCCGGGATCGTAAGATGCTGCAAATCGATGTACAATCTATCTCAATCTTATTCCAAGGTAGACAGAATGTGACTGAACAGTTCTACAGTTTATCGGAACTCCTGATAATCCTGGATTTCTGATTTTATGGAGAAAACAGGCCTGAAATACTCTGCGAGCAGATAGTTTTATTAGCTGGGGAATACATCATGTGGATGGAGTATCATTCAGAAGATCCCCTCTTCTGTATCTCGCCTTGGCACCAAAGGAGATAATGTTACCTCGTGAAGTGGAGGCAGTTCGGGATAAGTCGGAGATAAAAAGCGTCGGGATATAATAATGTGTATCACATGTATCTTACACAGTCACTTACATCCCCCAGTCACACATATCATTATATGTACGTGTCTCTTTGACACTGTCTCTCCTATGTATACATGAAACATCCAAATATGTCGGGCTAATGTATGTATGAATGTGTTTGACTGAATTAATTTAATGAAAACATTACAATAACCATGAAAAATTATGATTGTTTAAAAGCTGGCAGGTATAGGGATATAGGTAACTTCTGTGACTAAGTTAAGTATGTATGTTTCATAATACACACATACACACACACACACATATATATATTCATATATGATATATCTGTATATATACTCTCTAAAAAAAATCGAGTGAAAATATTCACTCTTAAAGGAGTGAATACAAAAAAAAAGTGAATTTAGAGTGAAATTGGAGTGAATTTCGAGTGAAAATGTTCATTTTCACTCATTTTGGAGTGACCTCAGGGATCACTCGAAGATTTTGGAGTGATCCCTGACGTCACTCTTAAACGAGTGAAAATGAACATTTTCACTCAAAATTCACTCCGATTTCACTCTAAATTCACTCTTTTTTGTATTCACTCCTTCAAGAGTGAAAATTTTCACTCGATTTTTTTAGAGAGTATATATATATATATATATATATATGTGTGTGTGTGTGTGTGTGTGTGTGTGTGTGTGTGACGGAGGAATGACTGCTCGCAGACGTTGCAGTATGTTCACTAATAGCCTTTAAATCCCGAGCATACTGCATACTGCAACGTCTGCGAGCTGTCGTTCCTCCGTCACACCTATACATAAAGATAATGCAGCACCCACAACGTACGAGACCGAGCCCACTTCAGCTTATACAGGGTGGCCCAGAAAGAACGGAACACCTAAGATCTTTAATTTCAGTAATATTGTTGCAAATGTGTCATTATTTTTCATACTATTGGAAAGGCCATTCTTTTTCCAATAGAATGACACCAAGTTCTTTAATTTTTGTTAATGCGTTATGAATTTAGGACCAGTTTTGTCCGACCTTGCAATTTTCAAAATGTGATCATTTTGCACTCTAAGAGATACCGACACCAGGGGGAATTCGGCTTGCCATTGAACCAGTAGCATTCACAATGATATTCACAATGACATTCACATTATTCACAATGATAACGGACAATGAAAATCACACCGTCCGCCCCGCATTCCACACATTGTGCGCTACTGGTTCTATGGCAAGCCGAATTCTCGCTGGTTTCGCTATCTCTGAGAGTGCAAAATGATCACATTTTGAAAATTGCAAGGGTTGACAAAAAGGGTTCCGAAATCATAACGCATCAACCAAAATTAAAGAACTTGGTTTCATTCTATTGGAAAAAGAATGGCCTTTCCAATATATGCAAAATAATGACATATTTTCGATAATATTGCTGAAATTAAAGATCTTAGGTGTTCCGTTCTTTCTGGGCCACCCTGTATATATATATATATATATATATATATATATATATATATATATATATATATATATATATATATATATATGTATATAGGGAGTCTTGTCTGCTACCGGCGCGCCGGTAGCAGACAAGACTCCCTATATACATTGCCTGATGATCGCCCCAACGTGAAACCGCCGCGGCGGTTTCACGTTGGGGCGATCATCAGGCATATGTATATATATCCATCTTATTAGCTCATAATTACTATATTCAGGAGACTCATAACCGCAGGAGACAATTTCAGGCAGACAAAAAAGTCTCCTTAATGTTTTCATCTAAATTTATATTCAGTAGCATGCTATAATACTGCTGACATTGTTTATCTGCACAATGTCTTCTTAAGGCTGGATCCAGAGTTTATATGCGTACATTGTATGTGTCTGTATGCGGTAATTACAACAGCAACCATGCCATAACTCCTACATAGCTATACGGCCCTCTCTACCGTGGCCCGCTTTCGTGAATGCTGCCCACAAGCGTTTGGTCCTAATTTGTCCTTTTTTAGTGTCTCCACTTGTTTGCTCGGTTTGCCATGCTCTCAGTCAACTGCAGAAACATATCCTTCGGAGAACAACAGGTGGCGTTGCTCGCGAAATTGCTCACAAGTTTTTATCTGACAGAGAATACGAGCGTACGTTTATGTGTGTGCTCTTGGTTTTGCCCGTATTTTTATACATGTATGAATGTTTGAAACATTTCCTCTGTCGTCGTGAAATGAATAGCGCACGATAATACAGGAATCAGTGAATCGAATAAAATCAAATCAAATCAAATCAAATCAAATCAAATGTAGTCTGTGATTGTATGAAGATCAACACGTGTGTTCCGTGCAAATAAATAGTTTGATTTTTAAGTATTACTAGGGTTTGCACCCATTTCCTCATTCAATTTGACTGTGTTCTTTTTTTAAATATCTTATCACTAAAGATTTATTGACACGTTGAAGAGACAATGATCAATTTCAAAAGTTAAGTGTTTGTTTAGCTACTAGCGGTCGATTAATGAATGCAATCGTTACATGATGATTGTTATGATTCAGTTACAGTTTGCCTATGCATTTCATTATATAAAAGTATGATTTATGTCATTGTAATTGTAACCCCCCCCCCAAAAAAAAAAAAAATGGCGTGCATTTTAATCTCATTTGAATACGCATAAGTCACAATGTCCTCTACTTTGTTTATACGCAAATTTCATATTGTATACTTTCGTCGGAAATGAAATAAAATGAAATGAAATTGCGATGATGATAATAACTGAGGCGCCGGTTGTGAAATGATACGCAGAAACACAGAAGGGATACTGGGAGTATTATACATGATGGTTTATTATATTCAAGGTGCGAGTAATCGAGCTAGAGCCTTGACATCACAGAGAGAAAAGTGAACTCAATCATCCTGACCCTCAAGCTCTCTTCCCCTTCCTTCCTTTCCCTTTCTCTCTCTCTCTCTCTATCTCTCCCTCAATCTCCCTCTCTCTCTCTCTCTCTCTCTCTCTCACATATACACACACAGACACACACACACTCTCTCTCTCCCTCCTTAACTCTTGGAGATATAACGCTTTAAACTCCGAGTAAAATCATACACACTTATACACTGGAAGTGGAAATGGAAAGGAAAGACAGAAAAAGTGTGGCCTTATTTCTCGACCAGGGCCCAAGGATTATCAAAGTGGTTATTTTGATTTCGTTACTGTTGTTGTGATTGCCTCATTATTTGCTATCCAGTATTTGGAATTAATGAACACTCAAATTGTGAACCTGCATGTAAAAGGTTTCTTTTCTTTTGTTGCTGTTTTTTTTTCGGATGTGTTTAGTTTCCCATTATTGTTTCGTGTTTTTCAAGTTAGTTTCTTTTCAAGGGATATTATGTTCTTCCTGTTGCTGATGCTGCTCATTTCTACCAACATGCACGTTGGGCCTCAAAATCACTGAGATAAGCATTTGTGATATTCTGATGATTTCAAATCGATCCTTATAAATGGTGCTTACCACTACATCAAATTGGCGGCAAGACTGTTATTAGCAATTTTATTGATATAAAAAAGCTTGTTTATGCATTCAATGCAAAACAACAAAATGGATGCTTTCCAAAATGTTACTTCATAGGCTGTTCAGGTCACCTGGTTTACCCAAATTTACTCTTTGTTGGAACATGAGTTCCATAAATAGTTGCGTTGGGCAAACTTATGCATTATGTTGCTTTGAAAACGGGTGTCGTTACCAACTAAGAAAGAAAGAAAGATCGTTTGTATAATGTTAACGAGATAATTACACTCTGATTGATTGTCTAATCATAATTATAACTAATTACTATCACTGTTTCTAAAACTGTCATATAACAACAGAGGGCGCCCTCATCCTTAGTTGTCATACAGATTTCTCCGTGTGAATACAAATAAATCCAATCCCTACATACTAGTACTCCTCCCTACGGCTATGTTTTACATTGTATGGAATGTGACAGAGGAAGCGATGAGATGCCGAATCCCCCCCCCCCCCCCCCCCCCCCCCATCCAGCGTTCGCCATGAGCCTCAACAAGGTGCCGCTTAGCCGGCGCCGTCGCACGAATGGATGGATACGGCGAATACAGTAATGTTAAAGAGGACGCAATGCCTCTCTTCACAACCGGAAGTCAACTGATGCTGCCGTAGCAACAAAGCCCGCTGGGTTTCTTCAAGGCGGAAGGAAACGCATCGAGTGTGGAGACAAAAACTGCATAGTCCTGGAGGGATTATATCAGGCAGCAGTTTAACCAGAATGCTCTCATTTGCCAACACCTGAGTGGAAAAGATGCAATAAGTCGTCCTTGACATTTTTCGACTATTACCGCCGCTGGTTCGTGTTTCACGGATTAAGTTCTTTCTCTCTCTCTTTTTATTTCCACGAGTAGTTTGTTAGTTTAGAAGAAGAGCAATACTTTTATTTCTCCATTATGCCACGGAGAGTTGAGAAAACAACTTGAATTGGATACTTAAGTGTTGGAGATGTCATCTGCGAAGTGGTTGGTCGATTAGTTACATCCAAATGATTCAAGATAATTTTACTACAGTCGGTTTCTAGGATTTGTTCACATCAAGAGAATAGCTTCGTCCCAAGAGATTTATAATTTAGAACAACTTTGAAACTCGATCCTACGTCAGTTCTCGTTACACTGCAACAATACTGTCTATTCCTCACACGCTGAAATTTGAAACCCGGCGGAGTTCGAGTTTTGATTTGAGAAATGAAAGTCAATTTCGTTCCGACAGCACCAATGCGCCGTTCGCTTCCACACCCCGCCCACACAAACAAAGAAGGAAAGCTATCTGAAATTTTTGTCTGTCACTTTCGAAGAAGTTGGTTTTAGTTGATGCCCCAGGCAGCAATTCGATATGCGTATCTGAGGTTGAAACGTTATTTTGCGACCACTTTCCGCAATTTCCGCAAATTTTCTGCCCTTGAATGGCAGTTCAGATCGGTAAAACGTGCGTCAGTGTTCTTTGCTGATGCTGTTTGCTGTTTGATATCATTTTTCACTTCATACACCAGCACACAAGTTGATATTCTGGTTTCTGTTAATTTTCCATGAAGCGTCAAACAATCGAGATGTTACCTCGAGGCAAACAGCTTTCTATACCTAAGTTAATGTTACACAATTCGTTAAGAATCATATATTGGACCATGAAATATAAGTTTTCGTTATATCAAGTAACATTCAATCGATTCCAGGTAAGGCATCCAGGATGTTATGATGTCTGCCATCATAATAGTCCCACACGCTATCACAAAGTGTGTTGCAATCATTAGGTCATCTCTTATTCGCTTTTGTTTGCTATTGTTTTGTTTGTTTGTTTTTTCGTTGATGTAACAGACAAAGTGAAAGATAAGAGAGAATAAACATGAGTTTTACTCAGACAATCATGTCAGATCACCTGAAGTGTTACATTGCTGGGATCTTAAGGTGAAGGTACGTTCAGTCCGACAGCAGTTAGGCCTATAAAATAGGGCCTACGTTGACCATGGAGTTACTGATGTTGTATCTCCATGTTTTGACATACGAAATAACGACATTCTTCCTTTTGAAATGTGTGTGCGACCAATGGTTTTCCGTTGCTCAGAACTGTGCATACAGTACTAAGTAGTTGTTTAGATGATCAGGGGGAGGAGACGGGAGGACGGGCTTATTTTTTTTTTTTAGTATTCTCGTAGTTTTACCCGTTTGATCAAGAAACGTCACGTGAGCTACACTCTGTAAGAGATTTGATCGTAACGAGAAGTGATCTACAGCTAATCAAATTTGTACTGAGTTAGTAATACTTACGGAAGAGGGACTTAAGAACTTGGGATCACGAAGGCACCACACGGATAAAACCCTTTAGATTTTATTTGACATGTTAGAGTGATGTCCCTTTGTATGGATTTAGGCACACACGACATTACGATAGCCCAAGCCATCATCGTAAGCACAGCACTGACTAAAAGTGATGAAGGATAGCTATAGGATTATTCTTTCGATGTCTGGAAACTACGATATAAGCTGGCAGTTTGAAGATAGATTCTGCCTCCCCGGATACGTGCATTTTGATACAAGTTCCCCTGAAATCGTTACTCATGTTTCAATAATTGCTTCTTCGTCCTGTTATCAAAATCTCTTGAGTATCAGTATCATCGCCACATATCCATAATATCATGGAACATTTAGTCTTGTCTCCTATAGAACACATTATATTTTCTCTTTCTTGTTCGTTTCTTTTGTTACGCACGGGATATCGATGATGAAAAAGAAAGACAGAATGTTCAGACTGGCGGAAGAAAAACTAGCACAACGCATTACGAGCAAAGAGGTTTCCTACGATTAAATGTACGAAATTTCTTTGAGTGATGACATGGACGTTTGCTCCTGCGACAATAGTTCCGGTCTGTTTTCTCCAAGGACTTTTAAAGTAGGGGTTTATGGTTATATTAGGGTTGTGAAAGGGTTTTAGGTTTAGTTTGGTGTGAAGATTAGGTTTAGAGTTAGGGTTATGTTTGTGGGTAGAATTTGTCATGTGTTTGGCTTAGCTCGCAGATATTTCATTGGAGCAATAATTGTCGCAGGAGCAAATGTCACGGAACCAATTCGAGTTAGACGTTAATCAGAAGGACGGTATGTAAGTGGAATAGCGCCCTCTCATTGTGTCCTACCGGCGATAGAAGCATCCAGATGAAATCGTGAGGAGCGTTTCCTGCCTGACTAAACTAAAGACGAAAGAAGTCACGGGTTGAGAACCATCGAAGTCAGCGTGTAGCGACAATGTTAGGCCTATCACATTAATCCAATTTATAAATCAATCTTATCGTTCAGGAACGATGATTCCTGTCAGAGAACTCTCTTACAACTGAGTGGACAAAGGAGAGGAGGAGGAGGAGGAGGGAGAGGAAAAAAAAGTGAACCTAGGAGGAAAAGTTCTGTGGAAAAGTACTGCAGTATCCGGTCCACTGAGTTGGAATGGAATCCGACGAGACTCCTCATCGCCCGTATGCTGTCGCTGTTGGAACGCTGCTCACAGTCTGGTGTAGGTATCAAGATGTTGGTAATGTACTATTCGCGACATTTCATAGTTGTCGATGATATGTCATTTTGGCGTTTGTTGTTGTCGTTGTTGTTGCTGTAGTTGTTGTGGTTGTAATTATAAACCACAGTACATAAACCACTCGTGTATGCCTTGGATTGCATGGTATATAGGAAGGTAAATCTAATCGGTTCCTCACCATTATCTTTTTCCTGCCTAGA
Source organism: Diadema antillarum (assembly GCF_040938485.1). NCBI lineage: Eukaryota > Metazoa > Echinodermata > Echinoidea > Diadematoida > Diadematidae > Diadema > Diadema antillarum. The sequence goes on along the minus strand of NW_027271573.1, from coordinate 55,479 downwards.
TGCGTGACCCAGGTGATCTTTTATAATATGATGAGGAAGATGAAAGGATCATAATTCTACGTTATCGCATCAATTCAATTCAATTCAATCAATTCAAATCAATAATTTATTAATTTCTATAAAAGAATACATGATATCTGAAGTATATCGTTGATTTTCTTGTGACTACAAATAACCCTGTCACTGGATATTACTGACAATCTGTTGTACAAAACGTCATAATAAAATATGACATTTTAAGCTGGTGGTACTCAAGGGGTTTAGGCAAAGCAAATGTCATATCTTTTTTTCTCATCAGCTGGTGCAAATGAGGCTAAAATTTCTTCAGATCTGTCTTGTTTTACTTGCCAATGAAAGTTTTGTACGTTCAAAGACAGATTTCACTGCCAAATCAAAGCAGCACTTAAAAAAGGCTTTTTCTCTCAAACTAGAAAGACAGAAGTTACCTTGGTCATCACTATAGTAACGAGAAAGAATTGTGAACTATATGGTACAAATTATGGACTGACCACAAAGAAACGCATTTCTCTGCACAAAGAGAAAACAGCTATGTCTTTTCCATCTCTCTTTCTTTCTTTTCTCAATGAAGGATTCGTAAATAAAAACGCTAACATTAATAATTTCTTTTCAACTTTTATATTAACTCTTTTTGTGGACTGATGTTTGAACCTTTAAATGGCTCCAATGCACTCAAACTCTCGAGGTAAAAATTACTGTACGTGGTTAACTTTTTAGGACTACTTGGGTTTATTTCATCTATTTAGGAGGATGTTGTCACGTCCGTTTCAAATTGTAGACTAGAAGAGGTATTGGCTAAATGAGCAGTTGTCATGTACTTCTGTACGATAACATCTTTATGTAATAAACTACTGTATATATCAGGAGTGAACGCACCAAACGGCCACTTCTCCCGCCATTTGCTTTGCTGCCACATTCACACAAATTCATACACACACATGCACGCACGCACACACACCCAACCACGTAGACACAAAAATACAGACAAATGTATAGGGCCTACTCATCACCATACGCGCTCGTAATGTTTGCCCATCTTTGCTTTGTCAACCCATCCATGTGTAAGACCGTCTGCTTGTGAGGAAGCCATAATGGTTTAAACTGAGCTAAAAAAGAAGCTTATTTTCGTCATAATGGCCATGTTTTTCTCCATGCTTTTGATGAGCTTCTCTCTGGATATCAAAGAAATTACCTAGACTCCATCTTCTCAGTATCTAGTTCTGTTAATGTCAAAGTAGAAAGGAATTATTACGGGTGGTGAGTTCATAGTAATAATAACAATAATGATTATCATCATCATCATAATCATAATTGTATAGCAATGATAACGAGGACATTGAAAGGGTCATCTCGGAGAACAGTAAAGGCTGCCCTCGTTGTAAATATTGTTATTTTTATGATAATTGATAAATCATTAGTATCTTTATTAGTAGCAGCATCATCACCATCACCATCATCATCACCATCATCATCATCATCACCATCATCATCATCACCATCATCATCATCATCATCGTCGTCGTCGTCGTCGTCATTATGATTGATATGTCATGGTTATAAGTCCACTCCGTTTCTCATCTCTTGCAGTTACAATTGGTCTAATTGGCAACATAACGCAGTTCGTAGTCTTCGCACGATACCGCCATCTATGCAGTCCTTCAAATATTCTACTGATAAATCTTGGCATTGCCAATTTAGGCAAGTATGAATAAGAAGACTACATACTATTTTTTTTTCATTAAAGGAAGCACATAGCTCTTCACGAAATGTGTCTCTTCTTCAGTTTCGAACTCTGATATAAATATTTGCATGTAACTCACTCATCCAGTATTTATTTTTTTTTTTTTAGTGTGAGTGTTGTCATAAACCGATGTGTTATAAATCTTGCTAAAAAAAAGAAAAGCCCCCGATGTTATTAGGACGTTGCAATATCTGGTGCATTCAAATTCATCCAAATAAAGTGTATTTAAATCTACATGACATGGGAACACGTTAAGCTCGTCCGAGACTTCTCGGATCTGACGGTATCGACTGCATGCAAATCTATTCAAAATAAAATGTACTGAAACCTATGATTATGATGTGGGAAAACGTGAAAAAAAATCTAAAAGGACGATGGTGCCCATTAGTTTGCGTGATAATTGACCTACATGATGCACTCTTGGGAGGTATATTGAAAGGAATAATTATTCATGAGCTGAGCTAGGTTTCGTGCACTGATCTCTTAAAGAACTATCTGGATATCTCATTGGCCAATCGCTTTGAAGCCACCGTGCCGCCATCTTACCACGCATATCGCTCATACACTTGTGTATGGAGCTCACAACATCACATGTGACAGTCTCTGCTGGAAAATGCGTGCAAGTGCCTGGTAAGATGGCGGCTCGGCGGCTTTAATTGTTTACACAGTGTGTATGGGCCGATGAGATATCCAGATACGTCTTCTAGAGATCAGTGGTCTCTGGTAAATCTATCCCACGCCACTCGACCACGCCTCGCCCCGCAGGGATGGCGGTGTGCTGCATCCCCCTCTCCGCCTCCTCCAGCTTCCTGGGCCGTTGGATCTTCCGCTGGGAGGGGTGCACCATCTACGGCTTCTTCAGCATCTTCTTTGGACTGACTGTCATCGGCAACACGGCTCTTCTCGCCGTCAGTAGATATATCCTCGTTTGTCGTCGTGAGCTTGGTGAGGAAAGCATGTGTATGTTTGTACTAGGTGTTTCAAAAAACATTTTACACTTTTAATTCTTGATAATTCAAATACTATATATCAAATAACACTGTCATTAATATGAGTGATAGCTGAATAGTGTACAATTTGGTTGAAGGTGGCCTGACAATGGTCCTGAACAATGGCCAGGGTTTGAATGCTTCATTATTCATTCATGAGAAATTCCACTATCACAGCTAGTCTTTATTCAGCCTCTGGCAGTATCTGTGTAAAGTCTATTAAACGCCTGTCGATACTGTCGTTGAGTCGCGTCAGTGTTCTCCCTACGTCTGAAAAACAAAATTACAATGAATACCTTCTGTTCTATCGTAAACGTGGTGACAGGAAGTAAAGAAAATCAATTAGAGTATATATACATTTGTGTATATGGAGCCTTGAATAAATCTACTCTGAAACAAATCGCCCCAATGATAAATGCTGCTGAACTCTTTTCCAAAAATGATCTCTTTTTATCGAAAAAGCGAAAAATTTGTCAGACTATTTAATTAGTAGACAGTTGTATTAAAATGAGGAACTTGAGATCGATATGCTTATTTATATCTCAAATTTAGTGATATGTGAAGCAAAATTTGAAAATGATTGCCAGCTGGAATGAAATGTGGTGTTTGCAAGCACTTTACCGTGCATGAATTCAGACTAGCAGTGCCCAGGGCAATCCACATGAATTATTGATTAAGCATTCATGTGACAGGGAGCGCCAGACTGACGCCTAGTCAACAGGTGGTTCAGACATGTCCATTGTTCAGGGCCATTGTCAGCACACACTCACATACACATCATTGGTTCCTGTGCGAAGTTCAATTTTTGTACAGAGGGTTAAAATGTGACCAAAATCTGAAACCTTACTTCAAAATCTATCTTAGATTTAATGAAACTGATTTATGCTTTCACGTGCAAATCACCTCCAACCAAATTGTACACTATCCAGCTATTACTCATATCAATGACAATTTTATCGAATGAATAGTTTTTGAAATATTTATGATCAAAAGTGGGAAATGTTTTTTGAAACACCTAGTATGTATGTTTTTACATTTGTACATATAATGTACATTCCTATGATTATATCAATATGTACGTACTGTTTGATTAGATTTATTAGTTTATCTGTTTCTTCACGTGTCTGTAAATGACATCCATATATGATTATAATTATATAATATATATGCATATACATATATGTATAATATAGATTAAATTCATGAGCTTGCTTATGTTCTTGCACTTGTATATAAATAATACACATGTATGCATATGCATATATAATATTACATAATTATATTGAACATGTATACTTTATAGGAAGAGAGGGGGCTATTCAGACGGACAGAAAGGTGCAAATCCTAATTCTTTTTTTTTCTTATCATCTAGAGAATAAAAGATGAAGCATGGAACTACTCAAACGTATTTTTTCCTTTCATATTTTTTCTTTCTATGATAACAAGGGAGTGCGATCTTGGCCCAATTATCAATTTTATATGACTTCATTTTGTTGCTAAATAAAGCATATACTGGCGCTAGTAGAAACTTACTTTTAATGAACTCAGTGGATATCACACACACACACACACACACGCACAAACGCACACACACTTTTTCTTCCCCCTCTCTCTCTTTGTTTGTTTGTTTGTTCATTTTCCATCTGAGAAGATGGCTGGATAGCCCATATTCAGCTGCAATAGCCGGTCTTCCATGGGGTCCAATTGGATGTAAGGCGGGACCACTTCACCGGATTAAACGCCCGGTGCTCTTTGCGATGAATGAATGAAGCGGGATCTTTTCCGTGCATGAGTTGTGACTCTCTCACACACTAGACTTCCCAGTTACTTACTCCCCCCTCCCCCCCCCCCCCCCTTGTCTCTCCAGCTCAACAGCTGACCTTTTCCCACTACCGCTATTTTGCCATGGTGGCTTGGGGGAACGCCCTGCTGTGGGCCGTCATGCCGATCTTCGGCTGGAGTCGCTACGACCTCGAGCCGCTGCAGACCTTCTGCTCCATTGACTGGCAAGACATCGACGGCTCCTTCATCTCCTACATCGTTTCCCTCTTCATCATCAACTTCGTTCTCCCCGTCAGCCTGATGGTGTTCTGCAATCTGCGCGCCTACCAAGCGTCCCGGGGCCAGCAGCAGCAGCAGCAGCAGTCGCCGACTGGCGGGGTCGAGGACCATCAGCTCGAGGACACGCCTTCGATGCACAACGTGGACTGGGCCAGTCAACCCGAGGGAAACATGGTAGGACTGTCTAGAAAACTTTTTTTTTTCAGCAGGGAACATGTCATTCATATTCTAAACAAACATGTATATATCCCCTCCTCCCCACCCCCAATCCCTCTCTCTCTCTCTCTTTCCTTACTTTTTTATATCCCCCCCTTTCGAATTAGAGCCCTATTTCATAGAAAAGAAAAGAAAAAAAAAAACATTGCCATGATAGCAACTCTTCCTGGATTGGATAGTGTCATTGTAATGTCAAGAATTCAGCTTCCTGATTGGCTGTTGCTACGGGAAGTTGCTATTCTAGCAAGAGTTCCTAACATCATATCTTTTGTGAAATGGGACCCAGATGTGTGTTACGGTATGTGTGGTTCTATTATGGTCGACTGCATTCAACTGCTTCTCGATGTTTCTTTTGCTGTTCCTAATAATCTACATCTGAGAATGCGCTTGTTTGTCGTAAGTTTGATATGATTACACAACTGTACAATGTCGTCGTCTGACTTAAGCACTCGACAATTTGAGGGCGAAATGTTGATGCATTGATTGAAATGAGGTCAACAAAATAGTCTGGGTGCCAGAGGCTGAACTTTGTTTACCCTTCGTACAATGTTTTTGATAGTTTTACCTTATTTCGAGGGTGCTGAATTCAGATTTGATCGATGCAACCCTTGGATCTTTGAGGGTTTGAGATATTCCATATGGCCACCAAAATGGCCACCCAAAATCTTGGTGATTCAGCGTCCTCGAATTATGGTAAGCCCATGATCAATTTATTTCAAATTCATTCACTATTTTATGGAAATACTTGTAGGCCTACATGTATTGGGATTTGAGTTTTTGGTGGCGTCATCTCAAAACCCTCAGGGATGCAAGACCTACATCATCCAGATTCGGATTCAGTACCCTCGGAATAGGGTAAAACCATGAAAAACTTTGGACCGATGGCAAAAACAGAAAAAAGAAAAGAGGTTGGGCCCAAAATCTGGCTTTGGCACCCAGACCAGGTGGATTTGCGGTAACACAACATTTGCTCCTGCGACAATATCATGGTTCCTGTCCTATTTTCCCCGAGGACTTAGGGTTAGGGTTTTGTTATATGGTTTAGGTTTAGTTGGATGTTATGATTATGATTAGGGTTAGGGTTATGTTTGTGGGTAGAATTTATGTAGTTGGCTTGGCTTGCAGATATTTCATGGGAGCAAATTTTGCAGGAGCAAATGTCATGGAGCCGAATTTGCATTTCTTGTTTGTGCTGTGGTCATTTTCACGTCGCTGTCACGAGCAATCAATGCTCATCTATTTCAACATGCAGCTTGGTGTCGCCTTCATCATTTTCTTCGTGTCGTCATGGCTACCGTACGCCATCATCTGCATGATGGCGATCATCCTCGACACCAGTGATATCCCGATGCTGCTCACCGTCATCGCACCACTGGCTGCCAAGACATCGATCTGGGTGAACCCCATGCTCGTCCTCCTCTGCGTCAAGAAGTTCCGCCACTACACCTCCATGCTGGTCTTCTGCCGCACCGATGTCCAGGTCATCAACCCGTCGGACATCACCTCCCGAAATTCGAACGAGTCTGGGAATTACCTGGAGCAGTACGTTTAAAGACCCCGTTTACGCCCAAATGATTTCTTGGTGTAAACGCACGCGGGCTCAATTGCGGTACCAAAAGCGGGCCGGCCCGAGGCCCGCCTTTTGTTGATGTAATTAAACGCAAGCAGATCCAAATTAGCGGCCAAACGCACTCAGCTGTACCGTAGCGATCGCTGAGAAAAAAAAGATGAAATGTTTACGTGAGCGCCACTTGGACAAAAAGAAAAAAAGAGATACATGCTGAAGGAAAGTTCATTCCCGGGCGCAAGGCAGTGTATATAAAGGCACGAAAATGCGGGTCCGAGCACTGCAACGTAGGCTGGCCTAGGGCCTGCCTTGGGCCGGTTCGCCACTGTCAACGAGGTCTTGGAACTCTCTCAGTGCCATCGACAACGTGCTGATACACAATATTACCAATGGCGTGTATGAGGCACGTAAAAATCCTGAAAAGGTGACGCGATATGCACTGGTTCAGGAGATTCTTGATACTCGAAGGAAGTGGTGATCTCGGGTCGCCCCTCCCCTTTGGTACCGCAAATATTCTGCGTAAACGGGATCGTAGTTTGGTAAACTTGGTACATGTATCTGAACGCTCAAATAACTTTCATTGATTTGCGTGTTTGTTTTGTTTATAAATGCAATCTGCGCAGAAAGATTTTGAACACAGTTGTTACAAAGTGTTGATACACGAAACTAATTATCATAATGCGTTAGAGGTACGTGATAATCCTGAAAGCTGACCCGAAATACATTTGTTCAGGGGATTCTTGCTACTCGAAGTTTGGCAAAGTCGGTAATGTAACTGAACGCGCACATGACTTGGATTAATTTATGTGATTGTTTTATCTACAAATGCCGTCAGCGGCGCAGAAAATTACCGAATACAGTTGTTACGATATCGGTGAACAGCATTCATTCTCATACTGAAACACCCGAACAAACACTGCACGAAAAATGCTTTAGCATAATTGGGGAGACTTTTCGATTCGCGTACACGTACAAAATAAAAGGAGAGCGTAATGGAGTTGTTTTGTACTGTCGTTGTTTAGATTTATCACTCGTCATCTGGGAGAAAAAAAATAATTCTGGATCGTGAGTGAATTTTTCACGTATTTCAAGTAAAACGGAAAGGATTTTCCCTCCGATTTCATGCCCAATATTCGATCCTGCATCATCGACTCATCCACAATTTTGTATTCATGAAATGGAGTGGAATCATATGGAAAGTCGGGACTTTTTTTTAATACTGTACATGTACAGTATATAAAGTGATATTCTGTTGATGTGACTTTGACTCACTGGACCAGTCAAATTTCAAATCGCGCTCCTTCCGGGTCGGCAACGGGGAAAAAAGAAGTTCCTCATTTTTTTTTTCTTGCTTAAAGCGTCAGCCATAGGCGCCTCGGGATTTGAAGAGAAGATTTTAAGATTTGATAAAGATAAAGGTTAAGTTTATTTTGTAAATGAAACATTATGACAATGAATGGAATGATGTGATTTGCATTCTTAATGAGTTGTCATTCCGTGTTGCACGATGCATGTTTACGTTCGAGATTGTTTGAGGGTGAAGGGTTCTACTGTTTCAGTAAAGACGTTTCAGAGCCCTCTTTTTAGGGCGTAGTTTAAAGGGATGATACAGTTTCTATTGAGATGGGCTGGAGTATGAAAGAGCTTATAATTCTACGAGGAATTCAAGGTTTGTTTGATGAAAATCGGTTATGGAATGGCTGAAATATCCAAACAAGAGCGATCCTAATAAAAGGTGGGATCCACCTTTTATTAAGGTCATTTTGTTTCGCTTTATTTGTTTCTAGATATCTCAGCCATTTTAAAACCGATTTTCATCAAATAGACTTTTAATTCCTCTTAGATTTTGTATGCACTTTTAACATTCGATAAAGTGGTTTCTAAATATCTCGCAAAAAAGTTAAAAGCTGAATCCTCATCTCATCCGATACTATACCATCTCTTTAAGTTCTTGGATGAATGATTGATTATGTTACAATACAATTACGATCGGACCGCTATCTCCACACCAAGTAGATGATATGAAATGCACTTCTTATACAGCGGTATGTCTCTATCTCTCACTGTGTTTATAATAGCTTGCAAGTTTGTATACCGAGTTGCAATCGTATAATTATTCGTCCAAATCCCAATCATCGCTCCTTGTTTTGTTTTTTTTTTCTCCTCTCTCTCTCTCTCTCTTTAAAAGCGGTTTAATATGTGAAGAATCGCTGCTTTACATGTTCTTGTGTTTCGTTTGATCACAATATGTACTTGGTTTGTGATGTCATAAAACTAGCCAAATTTGTCAGCATTATTATGTTTCAGTTCTCTTCAATACCAAAGAAGAAAGACAGTATTTTTGTAGAAAGTAAAGTAGATGTGAATGTTTGTACACGTAGTGGTAGAGTAGTTAAACGTCCTTTACGCCTTGTTTTGTAAACATATTTATTCATATCTGTTATTTTCACATGTACTATATTTTTGTATTCATATATTGTAAATATGTTTGTACTCTCATACCCCGAGAGGGGGTCGATAGAGTCAATAAAATCTTACAAATCTTACAAATCTTACAAATCCTCATTGTATTAGCTCTACAATAATTATTGTAAGGTTTTCCCTTGAGGAGAAAGCCTCCCTCTACAAATCTTACATTTCTGTTTCCTGATTTTGTAGCCTAGCACGTGTCTCCTACCGAGATGAAACGTTTCTTGATAATAGATTATCGACTACCACGTGTTTACACTTCATAATGCAGGCGTCACATTATCCTAAAATTGAGCAGAGATGGATATTTCAACACACACGATAAAGAAAATGTTCAAAATTCGGCTCTGATTGTATAAATTTCAGGTCATTCGTGAGGACATCTAAAGCCATCGCATGACCGCTGATGAAATTTCTCAGGATCTGGCAGCAACTTCGTAAACGGGGACAAAATCTTTGACAAGCCAAGTTCTGATTGTATAAACTTCGGGTCATTCGTGAGGGTATCTTATACCAAGGATGACCGCTGAAGGAGTTTTCAGGATCCGGCATCAACTTTGTGAGCGGCGGCAAAATTTTTGGCAAGCCAAGAGATAGCCCCACGATCTCGCCAAGGTTCATTTCACAATGACGATTCGCATCTTCGTGTACACATTCTAGTGCGGATCGGGTGGCATCTTGTAAACCTTATGTAGGCATCGTACATGTTGCATTTTGATTCTGCTCTTGATTGGCTTTTAACCAAGTTTGAGGCCGACTTCGAGTGACATTGGAAATTCCATATCATTCGTAAAGCCATCTTGTGCCAATCTCGGGACAGTGTGATGCCACCGTTTAGCATGAGTTCTCTTTAATTATGATTTTTACATCTCATTATGCTGTCGTCATACTATTACAGACAACAGTCTTGTCTTCGTCTGTGTTAGTATGTAAGCGTCATGAAAGGCATCGTAATGCACGCGTTTTTCCTCGTTATTGGTTCAGCTCTCGTCGCTGATATTTCGACATCCACGCCGTGATTGTTTTTTTTTTGTTTTTGTTTTTGTTTTGTATGTTTGTTTGTTTTTGCATTACTTTGTCTTTTTGCTATTAAAGGTCCTGTTTACCTTTGGGAGCAGTGATTTAAAAAAGGTTCAAGATATCACTTTTGATGCATATGTGTAGGTCAGTTGTATCACAAAACATCCTACCATATATATATATATATATACACTGTATATATATATATATATATATATATATATATATATATATATGTATATGTATATATTTTTTTTCTTCAATAAAGCCTAAAATATAAGGAGATACATGTATCACTATTTTTCTCATTAAACCATATCTGTAGACGGTTTAGTCTGGAAACGTTTTTATCATAACTATTGTTCACATTTTGTATACTTAACAATACTTAACATCGATCATACTGGTTCAAATATTTACATTGGTTGTTTCTATTCCTAACTCACATTTTAGACTATTTTGAAGCACCAATGCTGGTTTTTTTGTATTCATCTGCAAATGGTAAATTATGCCTTTAATGTTGCCGTGGGATAATGCGGGCCCCAAACTGATACGACTGTTTTTACGAGTCATGGGAAACACGACAACATTTTCTATTATACTTTTTTTTCCCGTGACTATTGTAAATTTAACCTAAGATTTAATCGAAATGTTTTCTCTACAAATTACGAAAATTTACTGTGCAATAAACGAAGTCCTCGTTTATTGATATACCATATTCATGTATCCGAAACGTCTTTGATATACATGTACAATTGTGTCTTGTAATGCCTATAATTACAGTAATGATATAAATGATGATGATGATGATGATGATGGTGATGATAACAATAATAATATTGATAATAATCATCATCATCTTCCTCCTCCTCCTCCTCCTCGTCCTAATCATCATCATCATCATCATCATCGCTACTACTAACAGCACACACTGTGACACCATTGCAAACAAAGAGTCCTTCTTTCTCTGAGGTTTTATTGTAGCAACTGCTTCACATTTGTCAATATTTCTTTAACTTTAATTCTCCATTACAATACATATAATCCATTTGTTTCTTACGACATAAATCCCACAGTCCCCCATGGCACGGTGACAATAAGGTTAAACAATTGATGGTATAAACATCGAACACATTTTTCCCCATCTTCTTTTATAATAACACGCAGTCACCTAGTCTTTGGAAATCGCCAAACACCATCCTTGCGCCCTGCAAAATATTACACGATAGTTACTCTTATGATTTACGTATATGAACAGTCATAAACGGAAATAAAAAAAATAATAACAAGAAAGGCGTATATCGGCAAGTTTCGCGCGATAAACGACAGGGGAAAAACATTGGGTTCTAAACTTTCCGAGATATCTATCAATCATAGATTAACAGGCAATTGATTAAACAGATTCAAACACTGCGGAATGACATTTAAAATGATATTTGAATGCAAACGAGCAACAGAAGTGATGCCCTAACCAGCCGAGAAAAACAAGTATTGAATGCATTTCCAAACTACTGGCCTAATCTTTCAAGGATATTGATGACAACCATGTAGATTACCCGAAACCTGGAATTCCTTGCATTTCAGGAGCACAACATATCAACACTAATACAGTGCGATTTTAAATAATACAATGTATAACAAATTTGGTCACATGATAGTTTCAATGCACGATAGGAAGAAACGCACATTCTCTTTGATACACAACCCTTTCCTCACAAAAATATAAAAAGGAGGGGGAAAATGAGGACACTTGCTTCACATTATGAATGGCAATGGGTGAATTAGATGGACCATGAATTACACATCTCCAATGCTAGATGCTGTTTAATTGGGCATCACTGGGTTTAATTATACCTCGTCATTATTTTTGTTTTGCATTTATGCTTTTGTTTGTTTGTGTGTGTGTGTGTGTGTGTGTGTGTGTGTGTGTGTGTGTGTGTGTGTGTGTGTGTGTGTGTGTAGGCCAATGTGTGTTCGCGTCACCGTCTATGTTCGTGTGCATGCGTCTGGGTGGCGGGGGAGGTGGGTATTAAAAGTGTAGGGGGAAAAAACACCTTTTCAGAGATAGTCGTTCCTATCGCATGATTTCATTATCTCATTAAATTGATCCTTGGGGTGGGGGTATGGGGGGGGGGGGAGACAGCAGTGTGGGGAACTGAATTCATGCGTTCAAGCACGTGCTAATGGGAATGATAAAACTGTTACTGCCAGCAATCAAACCGTCAAGAGAGAGAGAGTTTGGACCAATTTTACATCACTGGTCCTAGTATCATGTAACAAGTGTCATATAAAATTGTAAGTCTCTGTGATACAAAGGAAAAAAAATAAGTGTAGAGAAGAATTGCACAGTTCTTTGAATAGCTCACAAAAGTATTGTCGTCCCACAATACCTTCTGTGCAAATTGCTGAATACACTGTCATTATTGTAATGCCAAATAATTTTGTACAAAGCCTTTGCATGAACAAAAAAAAAAAGAAGGTGCGCATATAGAATATAAATATATCTCTTTTTATTCTAAAGCAAATCTGGGTTGTCGATTTTTTTCAGGCATTTTGTATCATTGCCTGTGATATTGTTGTATGTTGTTTGCTTAATACACGTATGAATAGACTTCCGTTTTTAGTACCAACTCTTAAGAAATTTTGAGAAAATCATCCATTTTTATAAAATGTGAATACACAACAAAACAGGATATGAAAGCCAAGTCAGTTGACTCTATGAAAAATATTCCTTCGCGCATCGTGATATAGAAATATTCGCTTGCACCAGACAAGCATTCAAAGTACGAGAAGGTAACAGAGTGCAGTACTGTGAACATGATCTATTGAGTCTATGGCTCAACTGTGTTGAAGGATTATAGTCCTTTCATAATTATACTGCACTCAACTTTGTACGAATATTCCAAATAGAGTGGAAAGAAATGTTTTCCTGTTTCATTTATATCTACTCGTATGCAAATAATCTTTAATAAAAGGGAGGTCCCTCTGCTTTGTTTAATAGTGAAAGACTGATTCTGTAAGTAGTTACAACACTGCACCATATAGTGCATCAACCCAATGCCTCAAAGATTGTTTTGCTGATTTTTTTTTTCCCACGGACTTTTGATAGATGCCATAATCTGTTCATGTATTCATCAGTAGGTTAAGATTCTTCAAACCTCACTGGTTGAGTGCTGGTAAGATAAAGTGGGAGTGGCTGTGAGCGTATTGTGTGCTCCGTCTCTGATGATGCAAGCCATGTGCTGCAAGGAAGGTGATGGTGATATACCAGATGCTGACTTTTCTGGAGAAGAGTGTTAATTAATGTGAACGAGTGCACTGGTTAGAAAAGCATCTCTACCCTACACTACTGGAATTTGCACTTTCTTTTGGGGCATAAAATTCAAGCTTTTCTTCTTTTCTTCGGGGGGGGAGGGGAAGGAATTTAAACAATTTAACACGCCGGACAAACGGTTCTAAGAGTTATGACATGACATGCATCTGAACCCTTTAATGAGATCTCGGAAGATCAATGTCAAAATTAGGGTAAACAATAATTCCCTAATCTGACGATTTTCTGCTAGCAGGAATGGTGGACGGGATCTACATGTATGACACGTTTAATGTTGGCGTGCAGAAAAACGAAAAAAAGCAACGGTTCTCTGCAAGGGCAATCATACATTGTATATGACTTATGACAGAACATTTTAAGAAAATCTATAGTGTTTTTTTTTCTCACAATATCAAAATATCTTTCCATAAATAAGGACTCCTCTTTCCCTATCAGTACATAAGATATTCTTCATAGCAAGAAAGAGAAATGAAGTAACAATAAAATTCAACCCGTTGAGGATGGGCTGATTTTGCTATAACAAGCGGTTCCCATAGACACCTGCCCGAGTATACTCCGGTCTAGTCTTCAACAGGTTAATAAAACAATGTCTCACGCATAAACTAGGGGAAAGCTAATAATCATTTGAAGATCATTCAGACATCATAAGCATATTTGAAATGTTCTTGATGGAGAAATTCAAGCCATCGCAACTCCACAGGCTTGAAATGGGGGTCGCTCATGCAGCTAGAAGGAGACAAAGAAGCAGAAGAAAACAGATCAACCCGTATTTAAACACAGCTGATTCGAGCGCTGACACATGACAGAGTGCAGATGTTTTTCTTTCTTTGTTTCTTGTTTGTTTTCCTCCCCGAGTACTTAAAGATGGATCACTACAAAACCAAAAGAAATGCCCCTTTAATGCAGGTTGTTGTATGCACAGGTATACTACATGTATAACATGGATACACACATACATTTTTATATCATATATATCTATCTTTGGCGAACAATAACTGAACTGTTTTGAAGATATGCAGCAAGCACCACCAAAAAAATAAAAAGAATAAAAAAAACCCAACAACTATAGCAATATGAGTGTGAGTAGCAAGAGCTACTATTGTAGCTCTCCACCCCTCTCTCTGTCCTGATGAGCAGAGGTTAGTCATTCAACCTGGGCCCTGTTTCATAAAGCTGTTCGTAAAGTTACGAACAACTGGTGATCAGTTCTGATGTGCCATACTTATCAGAATTTCAATAATTCAGCACAAGAACTGATTACCAGTCGTTCGTAAGTCGTTCGTAACTTTACCAACAGCTCTATGAAACACCCCCCTGGACAGATTGGTGGACGAGGAGGAGTAACATGAATGTGTATTCGCATGATTGACAGCTCCATATTACTCGCCTCTCACAATCTATGGCAAGTCAAAGATGGCGACAAAGTCACTACCCATTTTCTTGGAGCACTGACCTCAAAAGATTTTTCATCAAATAAAGAAAGAAAAAAAAAAGAACATTATTTTTTTCTTCTTATAACTCTATTCATATATAATAAATACTTTGCTTAGATCTTAAGTTTTTCGTATAATGTCTACAATCAAGCGTTCATTTGCACGATACAAACATTCACAAGCGGATATCGAAAAATCAAAATCAGTCACATTAATCTTCCTCTCTCTTCTCCCTCGGGCAAATATATATTTACATCAGGATATTTGGAGTGATCAGTGTTATTTACAATTTAGCCTATGCATCCTGTATATCAAAACATGTAACCTCACACATATAACAAAATACATTTACACTTAGACCGAGCCCTCATTCAGTCGAGCCATTTTCCGACAATTGTACGTTTAAAAAAAAAAGGAAAAAAAATCACAGTTACCATAGCAACTAATCTGATACTCAAAGCTGGTTTGATTATCGTTGCCCAGATGCTGCCATGGTAACTGCAATTACTGTGACATACAATTGTGGTTTTAAGGGCTCTACAAAATTCGACACTGTACAAATATTTCATATGCATCTGTGCTTGGAGTGACAAATCCAAATCACGCTGTACACCTAGGCTGCACCACATCGGCTCTGCAGGAATACGTCAAAACACAATTCAAATCGAAATTATTTCTACTATTGCTTCAATAAATCTTTTGTTTTGCCTCTCATGTGGGACACACAATGCATTCATGGAGAAAAAGAATATGAGGGAAGCCATACAAAAAGAAAAGAAGAAAAAGAAAAAAAAAGAGAGAATCACTCCACAAATAATACAGTCTTTCAAAGATATCCCATAGTTGGACACTCCATAACAAGGGGTTGCATAAAATAGTCATTTTTAAAAAATAAATATCCACATCTACCCGCCAACACCACAGCCAGAATCTTTTTTCAATGAATGCAGTCGAATAATTTCCCAACATCCACAGATTCCACTTCTGTTTTGCTTCTTGTTGTTTTTTTCTCCTTCCTGTTATTTCCACACAAACTGAAAGACACAAAGGGAATTGTGGTACCTTAAAAACAGCAATGCCGCACATTTAATACAAAACTAAGTAGCGTCCGGTGACATCCCGGACATTCATATCTACTCCAACAGCCCTACGTACAAAAGGAAAACAAATTTGAAAAAAAAAAAGAGGACTTATTCATCTATTACCCTGCTGTAAGCTTGAATAATGAGAACGGCTACAAAACAATTTCATGCCAATGTGTAGCACATGGATGATGCCGAGCTCGCTGCTAAACATCAATGCTTCTATTCTAATACTGGTCCCTTCCTTTGCTGTCCTGGAGGCAACAAAATCCAGCATTCTCTTCATACATCACTTTACTCAGAATTACTTCAGGCATGTGCCGACTGCCTTCCAAAATTCATCTTTAAGAATTTTACATCCCTAAGAAGCATAAACCCGCTACTACTATCTCGATGACTAACTCTGCATATAAAGTGTTGTTGTTGTTGTTGTTGTGTGCCCTATAAAAAGACAGACAAACAAACAAATAAAACCAAACCAGTAACGCAACATTGCATTTTCAACTACAACGTTTGGGTCCAACACACAAAAATATTAGTACTGTTTAAGCATATGGTATGTAAACAGAATGAGAACAAAAATCTTTAAAAAAAAAATACAAAACTACAAATGAAAGTAAAACACAATAACAACTGAGGAAACAAAAGTTAAACTATGAAAAAACAAAACAAAACAAATTTGACGCAAAGCTTAAAATCAGGTTTTAACTATGCACATTCTTCACAAGGAGAAAGCAGAACTTTCATCCAATCTGCCTCCAGCGTTACTATCTACCCCCATTACTTTCATACTGATCCCTAACCCCCAAGATTCCTACAGTAAGAAACAACAAACAACAAGATTAACTACAAATTGCACTATTTCAAATAACGTCCACTTCGTATGTATGATATTGATGACTCGTCTATACAAAGTACTGATGCACGCCAGGGTGTCAAAACATCGATCACGAGTCATTTCTGTACTTTAAAAAAAAAAAGAAAAAAAATCCTGAACTGATCCCCAGAGTTTTTCCGGTGCTTCCATGATCAGACATCCACCATGATCTGTCTCATACCGGGAAGTGACGCTCATCTCACACGCGGATGGGAGCCCTGGCCAATGGAGAGCAGAAAACCGACAAGTAGAGCAGCTCCGACGAATCTCTACGGAGCTTTTACCGACAGGCTGCAAGAATCAGACTCTGGGGTATTAGCAGGTCACCGACTCCAGTTGAAAATCACCCAAGCACAACTCAGGGGTACCTAATTTGCAGACATGTATCGATGAACTCTAAAAGACTCACATATAAATTGACAATGAAGAGCCTACTCTCAATATTTCCACGAGTTCCATGCATAGTCACATTCACTGACTGTGATTTCCTCTGAACTTTCTTTCATGCTGAAGTAGGCGTCACATCTACGTGAAGTTTATTGACCTTTGCCCTCCACAGTTTCACAGAACACGTATGCAAGTCCCATTCATCACAGAGCTAATTTCAAGTCACATATTCTCAGTCACACATCTTTATATCCCAGCGCATTGTGACCACAAAATCTCCATACAGCTGTACATTGACATTCCTACCAGATATGATTTCAGTGAATTCTTTCTAGTGTTTTGTACTTCCATTGTTTCCAACCACACCTTGATTTTCACACACCCTTTGGTTGGACTTTTAACAGACCCTTGATATGGACATCCTAAAATGCCTATACGAGATCACATTTTTTTTTTTTTTGGTACCACACTACTGATGTACATACATAAACCGTTGTCCATAATAAGCCATTCAAGATGGGCTACGGAAACATTGTGGGAGTTCCCTCTGTCGTGTGACGTCATCGCATCAACAGCGACTGCGACAGCGACTGCGTACCCTTTGTTTGGCTGCGACCACACTGCCCCCTTGGTTGATGCAATGCCACTTCTGTTGGCCATTGCCCCGAAGGAGTGGACGGCTGTCTGACCGACAAACATGTGTACCTCTGATGGGCTGACCAAATGCGGCCGTCGCGGAAAAACGGTGGGTTTCGTTTCTGACGCTACATAATGTCCATAAGGTCTCCAGTAATAACACCACTTCACTCGGGTGGTCTTACTTTCTTTCTGTTCTGTGATCGCTTTTTTTTTTTTTTTTGGTATCATCATTCCAGGTGACACTTACTAGATGCTAGTACTAGATGTGCACATTGCTCTTTGCCTCTGCTCAGCAGAGAAACTTGTATGGCTTCCCTCCGCCGGCTGGTCTCTACCGAGAAGCCACAGATGCATCCTCATTAGCTGGCTAGATGCTGTGAAATCCAACCCTTGTGTGACAGTCTTGACAAACAGCCCATCCAGAGATGGCCTCCAAGATCCTGGCAATGTCTGGGGGAAAGTCGTCCTTCACAGTAGTCATGCGTTTTTGGAATGGAGAGCCCAAACTGTGTAGCACAAAGACTTGCACACATTATTAGCCTTTTGTACAATCGTTGTTCAGCGTGGTGTGTGACTAGCTAGCAAAGGGGGGAGCCATACAGGGGAAAAAATATCATTAAAACTACGATGTATGATTTACAGCCTGAAATGAAACAATTTAGGAGTATCTTGCACATAGTTTGGGCCTCATTCGGCAGAGACTGTACACCCTTGCCTCCCGACGGTCTGCGTTAAACTCCGATGGTTGTCGGTACAAAGTGACATCATCCGGGCATGGTAGATTTTTCTGATTTCCTTTTCCTTTCCTTTTTTTCCACGCTGTGCAAAGGAACACAGGTCAACTTTTGGTCAGGGAGTTGTCCATGATTTGCAGCGGAGACTTGAGCTGGGCGTGACACGTTCCGCACACGCGCACGGGACGATTGATTTTCAGCCGTGGAATGTCGGACTCAAACCGGCTGCACCTACAGACAGAGAGGGTGATATGAATGATGTGGTACTAGATAAAGATATGGCAGTCTTTTGTTCATGTTTTCATTTAAAAAAACCGTCAGTGAAATGGGTGAAAACAGAGATATTCAAGGCAGTAAAGCACAAGCTTACAGTTTGCTATATCAGGGGCCGTGGAATTTTTTTTTTCTTTTTACGGTGGGGGGCTGCAGGTCATTGGTACCCTACCCCCCTACATTACAAATCTAAATTGATGTCAAACTAAGCCATCCAAACAACTTGTGCAGTAAAGTGTACAATTGACTGCTTCCCTAAAAAAAGGTCACATTTCCCTTCTGCAAATGCTACAAAATTTGGCATGATTGAAGAGTAATGTCTCCTAAAATTGTGGATGAAATCTTACGGTAAATCACGGTCTCTCAGTTTTTAAGAGAGAAATGCAAAACTAGCCCCATGTCACTCAAGAACACACACCCCTTCAGTACCTAGAGTAACAGTCAGAATTTTTTTCGGGGTCCGAATAAAATTTACTGGAAATCTATAGTATTGTTTCCCTTGCTTCTAGTTCTGTTAATTAATTTGAGGAAAGGTCTGAATTACTACCAACCTATACAATATACCAGTTTATGAAAGGAATCTAATTCTTCATGGTTGCAAAAGGGACACAAAAACTCAAAGTGAGTAAAGCTTGACATTTCCACAAACCTACACTTAATATACGGTTTAGAGCAGTCTCCCGACATTACACGAACTGGACAAGTTTTTAAATTCCGGAAAAAACAACAACAACAAAAATGACTGCTGGAAGATGAAACAATATGGTCACCTCTGGCAGAAGAGCTTTCCACAGTTTCGACAATGGTGGCGCCTCTCTGAGAATGTGAACTTGGTGTTGCAGGATGCGCAACTGTCCCCGCTCTCGTCCTTCACCCAGTGGTCGGCGATGGCCCGACCCGGCTGGTCGACCACCGACCACGAGAAGACGCGTCCGCGGTCATCGCCCACAAACACTTTCATGTGGTCCCTGCAAGTTGGTGGAAAATTTTGATAAAAAGAAACAACAGGTTTAATGGAGCATCCCCAAATCACTGAACTTAGACCTCCTAAAATTTAAAGTTCACTGTCATACAAGCAAACTTCTCACATGCTCTCACTTGAAGAATCTAAAGTATGATCACTTCTTAGTATTTTCTATTAAAGGACAAGTCCACCTTCATATACATGTGGATTCAGTGAATGCAACAATATCAGTAGAACACATCAGTGAAAGTTTGGGGAAAATCGGACAATCCGTTCAAAAGTTATACATTTTAAAAGTATCTGCTTGGTTACTGCTGGATGAGAAGACTACTACAGTGTATGATGTCATGTGCGTATAACGATATAAAGAAAATAAAAAGAGAATTTCACAAAACTTCACTTTTTGAATAAAGTGCACATTTGTCTGACTTGTTACTGACATATGTTAAGTGCAGTATTATTCCCCCTGCCTTGTGAAAGAGAGAAGTCGAGTGTTCTTTTGTTATGCAAGAAAAGTGAAAATAATGTTGAATTTTCTTTATTCTTTCTTTATATCGTTGTACACATGTGACATCACAAGCTATAGTAGTCTTCTCATCCAGCCTTGAGTCAGCAGAAACTTCAAAAATTCATAACCTTTGAAGGGATTGTCCGATTTTCCTCAAACTCTCACTGATGCGTTCTACTAATATTGCTGCATTCACTCAACCCACATGTCTATGAAGGTGAACTTGTCCTTTAATCTCTCTCACTGACATGACTGCTAATCAATGCATTTTTTTTTCATTTCCTTTAATAGAAAGCACAAAGGCAGATACAAACTAACAAAAATGCAGCAGGAAAGCAGGTTATTGCATTCTATTGAAGGAAAACTAAAATACTTTCACATTTTGTAGACCTCATAGTGTACATGTTTACAATGTCATTCTCATACAGTCACTCGAGCTAGCCACCTGTTCTGATGTCCACAATGCATTGATAATGTTACGCTGTCGACTAAAATTGGATATGCGCATTAATACCTTACTCACGGTTGCAGAAGCAGCCGTACAACATATTCCATCACTGCGCCACAGAAAAGGAATGAAATGGTCTTCTTTAAGTCTTATTCTGCGATAAGTGATAACACTCCATCCTAAAATGATGCAAACATGCTGATATCTGCAGAATGCCAACTGCAGTGAAACTGTCACCCCCTACGCCAAAATCCTCACCAACCATCTGTCGCCAATTGCTGCCCGTGCAGTGCCTGCCTAGATTTTGTGCAAAGCCCCGCCCCAAACCACCCTGAATTGACTGAAAATGACAGAAGATGAAGAGTACAGCAGGCTCTTACCTTGAAATTGCCACTGCAGTCACGGCGGCAGGCTGTGAGTTGTCCTTCCGTTCAAACGCAGTGTGCATCGTCAGCTTGCTGCGGAACACCAGCTGGCGCTGCCACTTAAATCCTGTAAATACATTCATAAAGAAACTCAACATCATTTCAAGTTCTTTTGTCATTCATAAAGAAAGTATATCATTACAATTTTTTCGTGGCAACAAGCACAAGGCTTTTTCAATAATGCCGTTCATTTCAACAGATCAAAAACCATCCTCTCGATCTAAATGTATTTCGCCATCCACTTTATCCTTTATCACGTGGGGAAAATGTGTAAATATCTGATTATCATCAGTAGTCATATTCATTTGCCACAAAGTTTTCAAGGAACTGTCAAAAGTACATGGACAAGTCCACTTTTGTCCTCATCATGAAAACAAACAGAGAGAGGTTCTTCCATGTGAGATACACTTCACTGAAAGCATCTGCCATAAACTTGGACGACTTTCTCTAAGACGATTACTGTTTTTAATTTGACAATTAACACACATATGTATAGAATGGACGGAGGGAAGTGGTCAGTTAAGTAGAGAGGGGAGCTGCCCACCTGGCTTGAGTTTGTTCCTGTGAGCCGCTGACCGCTCCTCCTTCACCTGCTCCTCCTCCTGAAAGTCCCTCAGGTCATTCTCTGTCACCAGGATGTAGTCCTTGGAAGGGCTGCGGGCGGCGTGGCTGTCGCTGCTGTCCAACAAGTCCTCTCCCCCGTTGGAAACAGTCGGCGTGCTCCCGATGCTGCTGATGCTGAGGGTGTCCCCGTTGCCTTGCTTGGCCGGCGCATCCTCGGTCGTCGGGTCCTCGCCTTTCTCCGCCCGTTCCCTGTTCTCCGCGTGGTGGTGCTGCTGCCCGTTCCTGCTCTGACTCTCTGCCCCCTGCTTCACGCCGTCGACGATGTTGCCCAGCGACCCCATCTTCTCCATTTTCTTCTTGCGGGGCGGGGCGACGGGCAACGACGCGGGCGGCTTGAGGCGCTGCGACGGGCTGCCCCCCTCCTTCTCGTCTCGGTCCTCGCGGATGATGACCGGCGAGCTGCGGCCGCTGGACAGGTTGCTGTTGACCGACAGCGTGTCCTTGAGGTCCTCTGACAGGGAGTCTGCCATGGACTTGTCCCGGCGAGGGGTGGAGATACCGCTTCCCCCCATGCTCTCCACGCTCTGACTGTCCTCCTCCGAGGGACTCTCCTCTGACTGGTCAACCTGCTCCATAGTTTTCTCTTTGGAGTCCAGCATGGTAGCCTGCAGCGTGCCGCAGTTGCCGCTCTTGGAGTTGGAAATATCCGGAACTTGTACGTATTCTACGCTCCACATCTGGCAGTGAGAGAACGGAAAAAGCAAAATTCTTACGATACGCTCAAATTGAGTAGGATCATGACAGGGCAGCACTGAGCAACGCATTAGAGCACTGAAGTATGACATCTTTGATTGGAGGCACATGCACACTCTCATTACAAAGTAAAGTGTTCCAGCACAGATGAAAAGTAAATTTGCTCCCAAAATTCCCACTTTCGTCAAACGTTCCTGCTATCACAACGCATCACAGATTAGGAGCAGCCCCAACTCATCCAGTATAAGTGGGAATGATCCAATAAAGCTCAGGCTATCAATGTAACCTAATAGCTGATGACCCCTTGAAGGTACAATTTGTAAAGACTGGTCAACCCACCGCATAAAACCAAAGCCTTATACAGGTAGCTGCATACTCACCCTCACCACACCGTCACTGGACCCTGTTATGACAACATTTTGCGTGTCCCACTCCACCAGCTGAAAAGGAAACAAAGTGCAGAGAGATGACATCAAAGAGACTTATTTCTTCCACAGGGCTGCCAACATTCACCAATCAAATCAGGGAGATCTTTGCATGTTACATGCATCTCAATAGGCCAAAATAATTCCCAAATTCTTAAAGGACATCTTCATATTCTCTTGTCAGGACATGAAAAGATATTTAAAAAGTTTCAGGGAGGCTCCTGTTAAATCTTGGAAATTTGCTAGCTCAGCTTCCATACATTTCAAATGCATATCAAATGTTTGTTTGTTTGTTTGTTTGTTTTTTTTAATAACGTGAAAAGAAATACTGTGTATGGTATCTAATGACCAGGGCATGCGGCGCATCTTTACATGAGAGCACCAGAGGCTGAATCTAAGACTAGTGACATGACTTATCTACAGCCAATCAAATGCCTCTCAAATTGTCTAGAATGTGAAGATGAATAACCGTTCAGCCCTGACATTGAAACCCAACTGTGTTAATGCTAGCAATTACACTATTACTGAATCATCAGACATTTTAAAAACATGTACACTTCATACCCTAGCCCAGATTACAAAGCTAAACTTGACCTTTCACCTGGAAAACTTGTCTCCCTAATGAATAATCATGTACATTGTAGCAAATGTTCACCTCTGACATGGCGCAGCACAGAATCTGCTGCTCCCTCCCCGTGGATGTGTTCACACTGGCGATCATGTCACCATTGATGCTCCACACATACAGGTACACTCCAGCACAGATAGCGATGTCTCCCTACACACAGGCAGGATGGGGAGCAAAGCGTTCACACAACTTGATCAGTCACAATTTGCGTGGTCACTTCGAAACTGTGAAACATGGGGCTCTATGCAAAATGATTTCACACAAGCAAGGTAGTGCCAATAATGCAGTCTATATTTGCATTCTTTACAACATCCTTGATTTTCAGTATCACATTTCATCAGTTGCCACAATATAAAGATAAAGAACACAAGTTTATAAACTTTTTTCACCAGCAAACTTTCAAGAGATACAAGTGCACAAATAGTAGGGGAGTGTAAACCTATGGTCTCTTTACAATATCACTCTCTCACATTATGATGAACACATACGCTAATGTTGAACGAGCCGAGTCCTTGTTAAATTGTACAATTTCAGCACATTTACGGTATTTGCCATATACTTCTCGGGGTTTCTATTTTTGCGAATTTTGCAAGTGGGGTGCTTTTAGCGAATATAAGAACATCAAAAGTATCAACTCTGATCCAATACATGTAGGATTAATCTTCACATTTATGAACTACAGGATTTATCTTATACATGTATTTATCCTGTACACACTTACATGTACGAGTATGCAAAACACAGAACACGAACAAGGAGTGATATAATGCTCTATTTCCCAATCGTGAATTTAACCTGTCTGCGAAATTGTCAGGAAGTCCCTACTCGCGAAACATCAGTGGCAACATTTGAGTTGCTATGGGTGTATACTGTAGTTGGCGCAAAGATACAGACCTGAGCTCATTTGGAATCAAATGAAAATGATAATCAACAGATCTTACCGACAGTTCGTTGATGCAGACTGCCGTGACTGGCGACCCCAGCGCCCTCATCTGGCGCACGTAGGTCAGACGAATCAGATCCCACATCAGGCAGGACTGATCACGTGACCCGCTGACGATGATGTTGTACGACGTCGAGGCAGCCAGACACGTCACGGCATCAGTGTGTCCGTACAAAGCCTAGTCAAGAGAAACAAAGGAATGTAATAATAAGTTTCTTGGGTTTTAAGTTTTTGTTTCCAACCACAGCCAGTCAAAGAGTAGAAATGTAAATTTAATCTTTGTATTTATCACCATGGCTTTTCACACAGGAAGCTAGAGAGTTGATCTCCTATTAATTGTAATTCCCTCTGACAAGAAAGATGCTCGCTGTAGCAAAACACAACATAGCAAGCACTGTCCCTTGCCAAATCTCTTGTGTCAGATTTTTTTTTTTTTTTTTAGAAGGGTAGAAACTACTGAATGACCTAACCTCTTTAGCAACTCTACTCCCAAAACAGCAAATATTCCCTTTCAATCATTTTTCCCTCTAATTCCAAGCAGGATGAAAACAGATCACCCTTTTTATGGCCGAAACATTGAGTCATTATTTTCACAGCTCATTCCACAGACCTTTCATGAATTCCTACCAATTTTCTTCCATGACAGTATATCAACATAAATCTATTTCAAGAGTCTGATAATCCACCAGTGCTGTGAGAATGCCATAGTGCCAGGGGAAAGACGAATGCCATATGAACACAAAATAGGCAGATTTACGGATACAGATTCTTCAGTTGCTAGTTTCTAGACACATGCCCTACATCAGCAAAGCAAAACATAGAAAGGGATTACCCATGATGACGATGTTCACGCATAATACAAGTAGATTTCTGAAACACAATACATTTGTACATCAAGTTCTTTGGCAGGTGTGAGCATGAAGTAGGACAAGAATTACAAGTCCAGGGTCCCTAATCTCATCAGTGGTCCAGTCCATCTGTAACCTAAAACTCACCTGCTTGAGGGTCAGCTGCTTGGACCTCTCTTTGCCTGTCTCAAGCTGCCAGACGTTCACCACCTGGAAGGAGACACAGACAGCGGAACAACTTTAGAATCAGAACCCACTTTAAGTAATTACTCATGGGAAAACAATACGGTTTTATAACTGTCTTCACATTGAGTCAAGCAAAATCATCTTTGAATACAAGCTCTTTCCATGCAACAAATATATTTATTTTTCCCCAAAATTTTAAGTGTCTCAACACAAATGAAAGCACTACATACTCCAAGGAGTTAAGGATCTCTCTGATAAGGGAATTGTGGACATTCCTGTCATCGCAGGCTTTGACAAACACACGTGCAGTAGAACCGCTTTTTCTTTGGTAGGACTATTTCACATTACTTCTTCAACATGTCAGCAAGGTATTCGACGACACAACATCACTTCAAATTCATTATCTATAGCAGAACGCAAAATGACCCTCCCTCTAATAGCTTAAACACAGTTAACTCATTATGAGATATTTGTGGTGCATGAAGTCACAGAAATTAAAATGTATATGACAAAGAGTCTATAGATACAGGAAATGAGTTAAAAACCTTCGAGAACATACATGATTCAGAGAAATTGAAACCCACTTTCAGCTTACAATAATAATTCCTCATAATACTGCAGTTTTTAGGACTGGACTGGACAAAAACGTAACCATTCAGTAAAAGAGCATCTGTGGTATAAAACAATTCCTGGCACACTGGTACGAGAAATTTTTTTTTAGACACTATGCCATCCTTGTCATATTTTACAACAATTTACAGAGAAATCTTTTTGGTAGAATACATAGATCACAACCTTAATCAATTAAATGAAGAGCAAGACATTGGAAGGATGTGTTTGCTACCAGTATGTTGATCGACTTTTAAAGTATCTTACTGTGTGAAAGAACAATAATTATTTCACAATTAGTCCCATACGCTGTTGATTATGTTCGGGGTGCTGGGGCACAGAACGACTACATGTTATTGACTTATTGGACAGAAACTCATCGTGGCTCTCCAGACTTACCGTGCTGGTGCCTCCCGTGATGAGGGTTTTGCTGTTTGGGCAGACAGCGCAGAGAACCTCGCCACACCCGTTGCCCTCGGCAACCGTCACCGCCTTGTCAGAGTCGTAGCTGCCGATGCGCAGGCTGAAGTCAGCGTAGCCGAAGGCCAGGTAGCGGTTGTTGGCCGGTGGGATCAGAGTCTTGTTCTGCTCCACGGCAAGGATGGATTTGTCAAGCTGTCGGATCTGCCCAACGGGCCCCTTCAGCTCTGAGGTTGCCAAAATGGAAACAAAGAAGTAAATATTGAAAGTGCAAATTTTTCCTCATATACAATTGAATCCCCTTTGTAATAGTGCAGTTTCTTTGACTTTGCTAGTACCTTTAATACTGATAATATTCTTTCACCTGATTGAATCCATGTATTACAGGAATGTCACTTTTACAAACTAGCAGATGCAGGGGAGGGGGGAACTCTCTTAACCTGTTGAGGATGCACTGATCTTGCTTTTACACAAATTTCCCATAGACACCTGCCTAAGTATTCTCGGGATTAATCTTTAACGGGTTAAGAATGTTTTCATAAACTGTTATTCTTGCTTGCGAAATACCCCAATCAGTGAGCAGAATCACAGGTACTTTTATTTCAGGGGTAGCTGAACGAAACCAATATCTCCTCAGCATACAGGAGGAATAAAAAAAGGGCAATTTTACCCCCCTCCCAACAGACAGCTACAGATGAAGATGATGAATACAGAACTAGGAATCCCCCCCCCCCCCCCAAGCTACACCACCACTGTCAGACCTCCCAAATTTTCTGACAGAAAAACAGGGATGATTTGGCTCAAAAGTAGGAATCAAAGAACAGTAAGAGTTCCCACAGGAGAGTGTTGCAAAATCATCAAGAAAAAATGGGAAACTCCTATTGAAACAAGAGCTGGGAATGGTCAAAATTTCAGATTCCTTCCTTCAAATTCAGAATGGTCGGGAGGTCTGCACTGGGACCGTGACCCAGCCAATTCACCTTTGAGGGGTTGCAGAGAGGGGCGGAGTGTGTCGAGGTTGTGGAAGAACAGTCTTGAGATGGGGATGGAGTTGCCCGAGTTGTCTCCTATCCTGTTACTGACCCTCTTCTGGAGGTGAGGCTTCTTGAAGAGCTGGAGGGGTGGGGGAGAATTTGACATCAATCAAAAAGAGTTTGTTTAAATGTGAGTGGGTGGGCTAAACATCAAAGATGCACAAGGCACAAAGAGAGAGTGCAGAGAAGGGAGAAGTGATGAAGATAATACAGCAGGTGAACAATGAGAAGACATGGAAGGGAGGGATATAAGTGAAAGTGATAATAGTGAAAGAAACAGATCAACAGATGGACACAAAATGTACATCTTATTTTACTGAATGCCAAGACAAAACAAAAAGAAAACACCTTACTCAACTGAAAAATTCACACAAACATGAACAAGTTACAGAAGTAATGTGTATGCCATATATCTGACAAGCCAAATTTTTTATGTAGCAGGACTTCCAGACAATTATGCAAATGGAAAAATTGCTATTGTTGCGATCAAGACTTAGGCTTACTACTAGTATTAAACTGTATTATTATGCACCTTGTTCATGTACCCCCACCCTAATCCCCCACACCCATCTAGTCGGTCTCATTTACCTGTTTGGGGACCTGCCCAAAGTTATTGATGACTCCGATGAAGGCGTTCTTCTTCAGCGGGTCGTCGATGCTGTAGATGTCGACGTTGCCTTCGTAGAAGAGGTAGTGGAAGACGTTGTGCGCATCCTCGGCGTCCTTGCCCTGCTGCTTGTAGCCGAAGATGAGGTCGATCCACTCGTGGAGGTGGGCGCTCACGTAGTCGCACTCCAGCGCCTGTCAGACAAAACAGCACAGACATCATTTTCAAAAAGGAAACCAATCCAAATATAATAGTAGACTGGGTGAAAGCAGCAGCATTAGTGGAACAAATCAGCAAAGTTTGAGGAAAATCAGATGATGGATTAAAAAATTATGGATCTTTAAAGTTTGGTGCCATCATTGGAAAAGGAGACTACTACAGTTCATGACATCATGTACGGACAACTTAATATAGAAGAAAATATAAAGAAAGTTCAATATATTTTCACTTTTCTAGCATATTGAAAGAACGCTTGACTCACCTCTTTCACAAAGCACGAGGAATAACATTACCCATAATATATGTCAGTAACATATCAATAGAATGTGTACTTTTCATGAAAAATGACATTTTGTGGTATTCTCCTTTATATATCACAGACCATTATTATCATCACCATCATCATTATCCTACATCCCAAATCACATCCGTTTCCACAACAACTGCCTCGTCTTCAACATCACTACCATGCGCATCCTCTCTACACTTCACATTTCCCGGGCGGGGCATGGGGTGACTAACCTCTCTGTGCATGCGGATGAACTCCTTGGGGTCCCCCTTGGCCCACGGAGGGAGTACAATGTCGGACAACTCTATCCCACTCTGCTTGACACCTGCGATGGATCGAGGCATAAAAACAAGAGAAAAACAATAAATTTAATGACTATATAAAAAAGTTTGATAATTCTGTATATAGTGAAGAATTTGATAGTTCATTAAATACAGGGGAAAAATCCTAATCTGTTGGTGCTGCTATATTTTTTTTTTTCAAAGTTATCATCTGATAAGTGTTCAAGTAAACGACAGCCACTCCAACAGATGATGAAGCAGTAAGTTACTTATCTTTTCTGACTAACTCATCAAGTCCCATAAATTGTACCTCTGTGGTTTGGCACCATACCTATTTACACTGTATTATCGGTTTCATCATTCACTGTTAGTATTTCATAAGGTACAGTATTAAGAAAAACAAACAAACGAACAAACAATCTTTCATTTAAGCCCTTTACAGTCCATACAATTTTTTGCTTCCACTGCAAAATTTTCGACCAAAAAAACCACCAAAACCATTCTCAATTTTTGAATTCACAATTACTTCTTGAAATGGGCAACACATCTTACAACATCAAGTTTCCTGCCTCTTTCTCTCTCTCTCAAATATTTCTGTAAAAATTTCTTTCCAATTTTGCGCAAACCAAATATATTCAACCAGTTCCGTCAATTCTTTCTCAAGATACTCTACCACGGATACTCAGCAACTTTCAGGGTTGGCAATCTAAAGATGACATATGATAATTTCTGCGGTAAATTTTCCCACGATTCCATGGATTGTAGCATACTGAAAGGGCATCCCTGTCTTCTGTACTGATAATCACTGATACAATGATCTGCACTTTCAGAGCCCGAAATTGACTGTAGTTTTAGAGAGACTGTTGTCTGTGCACGTGCGTGAGACTCAGCAATAGGCTTACGCCATGTATGTAGCAGCATCAACTTTCCAGATGTGCTCTCGATCAAATACAATTTCAATGGTACAGCATCTTAAAACTAGGGTCGTGAGAAGGTCAAACACATAGCCTTGTGACCGGAAAGATTCGGGACGAATAGTGTGCAAGACTCTGTGGCTGGTAGTAATTTGGATTTCATCGTGATCAAAGATACTCAACTCATATTTGGGGTAGGATTGGAAATAAGCGTGACACACGATAAATGACAGCATGGAATCACGTCTTGCATCGCGTATCATTTGAAAAGTAAGAGTCTAACTACGTTTCTCACTCACCGAGATCGAAGTGATTATGGTTGGTGAGAAACTCGGGGAGGTAGAAGAACTCGGGGATCAGCTCCTTGACGTCGGCCGTGTTGTGCTTGGAGGCAGACAACCAGCTGTCCTTGATGCTGTGGAACATGCGATCCGCCAGATCAAAATGGCCGCCCTATAAAGTGGCAGGGGGATGATGACAAGCAGTCAGGAGGAGATTAACGGTAATTCAGCAGACACATGAATCAGTCCACTCCAGCTATCAAACCCAGTATTCCAAGAAATGTTACAACCCATGGGTTAATGCATGACATCACTAGTTCCAAGACAAATGGGTTGAACTATTTTTGTATGGAAAGCCACCCAGGACAGTTACAACTAAAGAAGCACTCGAAGAGCGCAGACCTCTGCCAAGCATGCAGCTCATTTCCACCACTGATCTTGTTCTTTCATAGAGATACAGGTATCAGTGATTTCCACCCATACGTACTTAGGCACCATGCTGAAAGTGTTTATAGTGTGCTGAAAATCGCCCGATTTCCCAATATAGAAGCCTTTGCTACGTCATAAACCCTCAGCTGCACGGCGTGCCTCTCCCTACCAGAAACTAGAGCACGCACTTTAGTGCGCGCATGCAAACCTCATACGGTCGCGCAGCCTGAACTCCCAAGTTCATTGACCCTACCTGCCAAAATATCAAAAATCCTTCATAAATTCCCCCAAAAATTCTAAGATCACTACCAAAAGTTAATCATTTGGTACTTGTGTCATTCTCAACCTTTCCTGCAAGTTTCATCCCAATCCGTTAACTACTTTTTGAGTTATTTTGCACACGGACAAACTAACTAACGAACGAACGTAAACACAAACCAACAATAACGAAAACAAAATCTCCTCCCTTGGCGGAGGTAATAAAACCAAGAATTACTATAGAACAAATCAAACAGTGGGACATACAAGGTTGTTTTCTTCATCTACGATCATCCCATTTTCTTTTTTACTACATCATTCAGCAGCTACAGGATGAAGAGTCTCATTTCCTTGGAATATAATTCATCATGGGGGGGGGGGGGGAGAACTATAACTGTTAATCGACTGCTGTTACACATTCCAGATAAGTAGCATTCTCTGATGCAATAGAAGGCCCTTTTCTAGTCGGCAAGTCTACTGTACTGTATTCAAATTAATGGATTCTTGTCTCAAATTGCTTTTGTATTGCCAACTGATTAACAAGTTGCCCTTCACTTAAATTACGCACCAATTATTTGGTGTATCTAATACTGGTAAAACACTGAATAATTGGACAAGCCTATTTTGAAAGTAAATTCATGACATGAATTCTGCTGTATGTTATTTTTCACATACATGATAATTAACTGCTGGTGCTGTACATGTGGCTTACCTGTAATCTGAGGAAATGCTGGGTGAAGGGTTCCATGCGGATGAGATACGAGGCGACGATCATGGCCGAGGAGTAGTGGGTGCTGTAGTAACACGGGGGCGTGTCATCTGCAAAACAAAACATTCAGAGAAAAGCATGCACACACAAGTTTTAGAGTTAACATTTCAAAGAGATAAGTGCCCATACGTATGATACTTTCTTCCCCCTTAAATTGCATCCCAAATGTCCTGTATAAGCATTATAACCCATTGTGGATGTGGAAGCCATTTACACAAGTTTTATACCAAAATGTGATATTTTTTTCCACTGCATATGCAGGGGAAGTCATATTGCCACAAAATGTCCACTAACCGCTATATAAACTAACTTTTCATCTACGAGAAACAATAGCACCTTTTTTTTTTAAAGATCCAATCATGACCATTTCCACATAGTTTGTTCGTTTTTTGGGGTTTTTTTTTTTTGGGGGGGGGGGGTGGAGGGTGGGGGGGGGGGGGGAGGGGGGAGATCATGACTTTACCATAAGATAACTAGAAGCCAGAACTGTGCCCTTTCTCGCGGCAAACTAGTTACAATATCTAGCCATTTCATAATCTGGAAAATTTCACTCAATAATAAGTACATGTATTAAACTTTAAACTTTCATACTATACCAGGGAAAAACAAGTAACATCTTCATCATGACCAAAGAAATGTTCTGCATTGTCAATTTGTCAGAGAGGGGATGAATTAAAAATGTCAGATCAGACAATACCACATTATCACTGACAGTGTCAAGTTTTGATATTCCAGACCCCCCTCCCCCTTCCAAAAAAAGTCACATTTTCATCTTTATAACATACAAAGTCTCTCTGCATTATGTTTGTTTGATGGCCTTTTCAGCTAAAGGAGTGATTTTCATAGGGGTCCACATAAAAACAAACAAACAATGTTGTACAATGTAAAGGAAATCAGATTTAACAGACAAGGGATACAACAAAAAAAGCATTGGATGACATCACATTATTCATATCTTATCCTTCATAATGTATTAGATCTCCCAAAATGCAAGTGTTTTCACAATGAAAAAACATGGTGCTCAAACACATATTCTTCAGTGAAATGAATGTCCATAAGGATTATTCTTAAAAAAAAAAGAGAACCTGTACCAGTCTTCTGTGTAAAATGAAAATAAGGGGAAAAATCTCTCTTACCGCCAAGCACTGATTCAAAACAAAACATTAAACATTCACTCATGATTCATGCTTCATTTGTGACTGTAAGATTTCTTTTGCATTTTTTTTTTCTTCAGAATCACCCCATTAAAACATATCGCTATCAGTCTTGGCCTACTTTTCTAACAGAGCCACACATGCTGCATCACATTGCAATTAGTGTGTCCTTTGGATCATAAAGAAAATCATTTTAAAAAAACTGCATGTAACAGCACAAGTTTGAAACAAAAGAAATGAATAGAGAAAACATGGAAACAGATCAAAAGCCTGCCTCATGCAAACTAAACTTCAGAGAACAATTTATCAATTATTATAGAATGGGTAGCGAGAATCCTGCGATCTGATTGGTCGAGAGCTATGTGTTCATTTTTACTGGCCGCATGAAATATATGCTGAGTCACAGTGGTAAACATGTTATCGCGCACTTAGCAAGAGTACGCGTACTTGTAACAAAGGTTCGCGCACTAAAGCAAGCGTTCGCGCACTCAGCTTGGCCATGCATCCAGTAAAAACTTATGCATGGCTGGCCATGCATCCAGTAAAAACCGTAAGTACGGGTATGCATGCCCTTTACGGAAAGCCAAAAGGAAATGCATCCAGTAATTTTGTCATCGGGTAACACGATAGAAAACTGGGTTTTTGAGAAGAAAATTACCCATTCTATAAATCAAATGACGCACATGTCTTTTCGTGCGTCAGTCGGAATATAGTGTGCATGCGGTAACTATGGAATTTAGCCTAAACCCACTCGGCTTCGCCTCGTGGGTTAAGCATTCCATAGTTACCTTATGCACACAATTCCGACTGACGCACTCAGACCTGTGCGTCATTTGTATACCGGCATCCCCTCCTCCACCATAAGGACAAATACTTCATTCCATTTTCAGATTCATGAATAAATTTGCATATCATACTTTCCGTGTAATTCAGACACACCATACTGTAAAAGTGGCAATTTCGCGAGCCCAGAAACTAGCGCAAAAATAAAAGCATGCGAATATATTTGGTTGTAATGTGTACCACTGTGTAATGTCTTGATTTCGCAGAATTAAAAACACACAAAATTCATCTTACTCTGCAGAGCGTGAAAAATTACTTGTGCGAAAATATTCACTTATACAGTACTCAGCTAC
The DNA here is from genome assembly GCF_040938485.1 of Diadema antillarum. Lineage (NCBI taxonomy): Eukaryota > Metazoa > Echinodermata > Echinoidea > Diadematoida > Diadematidae > Diadema > Diadema antillarum. The sequence continues at coordinate 21,550 of NW_027271573.1, read as the reverse complement.
TATCAAGGACCTGTAGTGTATCTTCGAACTCTAAAGCCATACAAATTGTAAAATTTTGTTCAAAATACAGCATCCTCAGTAACACACTTACAATGTAAGTAATGTATATGTACTGATAATAAATTCTTGAAAAAAATTTGCAAGTTCATATTAAATACAGTGCATATGTGAAATTAGTTTGGAAACAAAACTGGTGGGCTACGCAGAACTGTGTTATATGCAAATGAGTTAAAGCTCATAACACTTATGCTGTGTGGATATTTGGATGTAGAATATCAGTCATTTGATAAAACTTTGATGTAATGACATGTTTTGAGTGCCGAAGCACAAGAAGTACAATATATAGCAGTGATTACACAAATGGAAATACACACAAAAGTCTTAGATTGTACATAAGTTATATTACAGGTATAGCATGACAACATCAACAATGAAATCTATGAGGATACATGGACTGATATGATATGATCTTGTTCCATAAATGATGTTGGTATCATATACATTGTACCTTGTTAGCCCTCATGGCACTGTGAATATACCAGTGAATGAATGAACTTTCTGACGACACAATCTATGCCAATCATGTACAATTTGGCAATAAGGTAGGGGAAAATATACGTTTTCACAGCTAATATCAAAGTGATACTGACAGAAAAAAGACCCAAACAAACCCAAAGATAGAAGCTCATATGGGGAAGAAATGGTAAATCAGCATTGATGCAAGATTGATGATGAAATCAACAGTATGGGAGGCTGTACACTGAGTACACCCTAGGTGTGTATAATTTCACATTTTTCTTCAAGTATCAATACTCACTGATACATTCATGACAGATGGATGCTTAAAATCAAGCAATGTATCTCATGAGACACCCATCACTATTAAGTGTCTAAGAGAAGTAAGACTCAGGACTGATGTTCAGAGAAATTGCTTGGAAAACATCTAGAGGAGGGTTTTATCCCAAGATAGGATATTCTCATTTACACCAACTTTACATGTAAATAGAGACAGAATCTGTTGTTATTGGAAACTTGCTTGTTTGGAGTACATGCCTATTTGAATGTGATTACATGTATGTACATTGTACTTCCAACCCAGGATAGTTTATTGCAAGATCGCATAGTAATATGCAACCAGGGCTTAATTGTCAAACCACCGACCTTTTTTCTATTTTGCATGTGGACACTGAGGAACATTTTTCCTATAAACCTTGTCTGTGTGTTGTTTCTTTCCCTTTACAACAAAAGAAAACAAAGCATACAACTTTTGAAATTAACAAGCATTAGCTGAGAAAGCCACTGCATGCACCTCCTCCAGACATGGTTGCAAAACTCTGCTCATTTACTTGGACTTGCCGGCAACAGTCCCACTCACATGATTCTGTGTATACACTGCCATACACACACACACTGAAGGCAGATTAAACCCAAACAATGCCACAGATCCAAGACAGAGATGGTTGCCAGACAGCTGTCAGACGCTCTCTTGACTGATATATGTGACCGTGCACCTCAAAACGAACATAAAGTCGCACACACTGATTTTGTGTGAGGACTGAAAATAAGTGAAATGGGTCAACCTAGCCGAACTTGACTCTTTCATATTTTCTGAAAGAGCGGGTCTTCTTTTACATTATGCTAAAATTTGGTATCATAAAACGGGCAGGAATGTGTGTGTTTTTTAGCAGTTTATCTGGAACATTTTTGGTAGAATAGTGTGATTAGGTGTGTCTTCAGAATTCCTTTTTCATTTCTGAAAACCTTGCCACACTCTTCACTTTCAACTCTAATAACTTTTGAAAGGATACTGCTACTTCTTTGAAAGTTGGCATTAATTATGGACAGACTGTGTTAATGAGGCATGCTTAATTTCAGTTTAATCTAATAATCCCTTCATTGTTGTTACTCTGGTGGTTTACTTCCTGTTTTTTGTCCCATTCATCGCACAGCCAGCTCGGTTTGGTAAAGATTAAGCGCTTGAATAGACACTGTACTTCAGAGCCTCTTTTCTCAGTTCACACTTTTCCTGAGTTTGTGCTTTCTTTCCAATATTTAGATAGGTTAGGAGAGTCCATTTGATTTGAATTATACATCATTTTAAAGCTTAAAGTCTGCTCTTTCAGAATATGGTCTTAACTAAAAATTCATGTCTGGCGACTTTTTGTTTGTTTTGAGGTGCAGGGTCACATATGAACAGTTGAATCCTCATAAGTTCCTTGTTATCTCTCTGATTTCTCTCCATTCCTATAAATTTCTATAATTTTCACAGCCTTTAACCTCCCCACAAAAAGAACAAGAGTGCCATCTTGAGTTGACAGGTTTCCCACATGCACACAGCCAAATGCTGGCAGAATTGCCTATAAAAGACTTCCTTTTCCTTGATTTTTTTCTCCTGAAATTTCTTGCATTGTAAAGAGAGTTTAGCAAAAATCCCTTTCTCTCTATATTAGAAGACAATCAAACAGCAAGGAAATATCTTGATTATACATTGTAGGTAAGCCATGAAGCAGAAACTAAAAGAATCATCAATTATTAGAAAGATGAAATTAGGTAACTGCTGATCTTTGAATAAAATACTAAGCATGTCACGACTCTGCTTCAGATGTACAGTCTATATGCTAAGATCACGCATGTCAGTCAAAATGCACAATTGTGTAAAGGACAGTATATATACATGTACATGAATAGATTGACCCGTATTATGCCTTTCCCTGGACTGACTGTATGCCAGACTATTGAATCATCTCCTGCTTCTTCTATTGATGTGATAAGAAAGATTGCTATGGGTGTGTTGCAGCTTTGCTCTTCTGAACAGAAATGTCCAATTAAGACACCCTACTAAAACCAAAGTCAAGGCAGAACTGAGAACCTTCTGAAATGGCGACCCAATTTCATGGCTGTTGTTAGTTTGTTGGAACTGAAATTGAGAATCATGCACATTCCTGTGCTTTCTAAGCTACAGTGGTCACACTCAAAAAAAAAAAAAAATGAAACGTAGTAGCTGTGCAAACACAGGGTATAAAGAATGAATTGTGGAACATCTTCTGGAATGAAAATCCCAAAGAGATTGTCTACTATTAGAGCGAGGTACAATGTATTAGCACACTACAATGTATCTGGTTAGTTACAGAGTAACAGTGGAGAGTGATCGTAGAGTGCAGAACCTCATAGACACTACAGGTAATTAATTTCAAACATGTTTGCAGGTAAAGAGTGCCTTGAGCCATACGAGTGTAGGGTAAAAGTGTAAGGTGAGTGGGGAAGGCCTAGCCAAAACCCTTATCAACTTCTCATCCAGATCATATGAATTATGAATTCACTTTCTAAATTAGCAGACTATCATTTCTTTCATATTTCCACAAATTATTCTCAAAGCGAGATTTTGGTGTAAACTCTTCAAACTCCTCTTTTATTGTTGTCGCAATGTCAATTATTTCCACAACTATACGCCATCACAAGAAGAAGCCTTCTAACAAAATAAAGAGATTAAAAATAATCTCTAATAAGAAGACGCATCGTCATACAAGCTTGACAATATTGCTGAACATTAATTTTCTAATTTAGTATCTGTCCAAATGTTCAGAGTTCTAGATCTCAAATTATACATGAATTGTCCCACTTTCATCTAGCACAACTACCATAGAAAAAAAGACCTAGGTATGGAAAGAATTTTCCTTTCATCCTATCATTCTGTGTACCATCTCAAGCTTCATTATTTTCCTGAACGCAGAAATGGTGTTCAACAAAGATCCTGAGATATTGATTTTTCCAAAGCAGGAATATCATATTATGGCAATATGAACCTTACTCTTGTCTTTTGGCTTGCTATTTCATTGCAGGCAGCAGCCTTTTTAACAAGTATAATCCTCTTCAATGTTTAAGACCAGAAAAAAAAAAGAACTCACAAATTCATAGAAAAATCAAATTATTCAACATAGATCAGGCACTTCTTCTGTAATGACATTCACTTTACCCTTTTCATGGATCTAGTGTCTGCGGTGTGACAAATTAATATTTGTGTGGAAAGAATATTTTGCTGTGCTAGACTTTGTAAATTTGTATTATCCTGTTCACATAAAATCAGTATGATTAAGAAATATTTGAATACATGTATGTTGTTGACTTTGCAGTACTGGCAAAGTCACAGCTAACGTCCATTTTGTTTGTGAACTCTTTGATTCAATTTTGTCATACAGTTTGTTTGTGAGAGAAAACATGCATATATCAATACATTTCCACGCCTCTGCCCAAAACTTGAGCACGTAGTTGTGAAATATTGGTGTTTGATATGCATGCACATACATTACGACAGCAAATAAATGTAAAAATTTGAGTCTCTCCTAGTGTTAAGCACAAGTGGAATTTAACGAAGAATCCATTTTCAGGCTATCATTTCTGCATTAAGGTTGCACCTTCGACATTTAGCACTCCCAGCACTACAAACACTCTTTGTTGAAGTGTGAAAGGACAAAGAAAAGGAAAAGAATAACAGGAAAGCCCAAAACACCCTATGAATAAGAAAGAAATCCAATTAGCTCATTTAGACAACTTGTTTTAAAGGCTTTTATAGGAGTCACAGTCACACCTACTGCAATAATCTTCACTCATACTATGAAGGGCTTCGCTACGTGTGCAGGGGAAAATAAAACCACCAACAACGAACAAACAAAAACGAAAATTGCTTACCAAGAACCCAGCAACTTGGTCTGGAGCACGCTTTACCATCAACAAAACACCAAACATCGAAATGAATTGCTTTCGGAAGAGGTATACACAAGTGACATTGTCGGGGGTGAAAGGTCAAATAGAAGAAGAACCATAGACAAAAGGTGCTCATCAATGGACATTACGACCGTGGTGAACAACGACCGATAGATAACATTACACAAGTTCACTCCTACAAATGTATGTTCACTGGGAATAAAGCTTGCCCACAAAATAGGTTAAATTGGTGCTGACACCAATAAAAAGTTTTGATTCCAAAACTCTGAGGAACAGTGAACATACTGTCTCATGACTTGCACGTCTACCTGAGATTTCCCTGCACAATACTGGCATTCCAAGCAAATGGCAAGGAGTATCAGAGTAATTAAGCCACTCCCCCCCAGAGTTTAACATCCATGTAGACATTGTACATGACCAACCAGGCTCCCATAGTAAATGGGTTAGCCATATGATGTAAAACAAAATAGCATTTACACATGATTTGTAGCAGTACGGAAGTTTCATGACCACTTCCCTTGTTTTTGAATGGTTTTCACTATTTGAAACACCACTGCTGTTTTGGAAATGTTACATGCATTTGCAGAGTCAATAAGTACTTCTGTCATATACATATATATATATTATAATGATCTATATGATTGACATCCATTTAATGATCTGTACAGGTATTATCAAAAGACATTCCATGATAGAAACATCACATCTCACGCAAAGTAAGGGATATACAATTTGTAAGTAAGCTGCATTTGTTATATCTCAAGAACTAGACCAGTTTGGTGGCATTTTCTTCAACCCTATTTTTGATGATGATGGGTTTCATCATGCAAACATGAGCACGCATGACCAATACAACAGGCGTGTTATGGCAAGTTTCACATGACATAGCAAACATAAGATATCGCACAGACATGAAAGTGAATGCCACTTTGCAATGGACAAGCACGAATTGCACGGTGCAACATGCATGGAATATCGAACAACACTGCTGGCAACAAGCAGCCACAACTTTCTGGCAACATCGAGATCATCGTGGACCTACCTTGGAGGTCAGCCCAGTCATCGAACCTCTTCCGGAACTGGGCCAGTCGCTCCACCGTCTGGGCCCCCATCGGCTTGCTGAGGTCCCGGAAGGTCCTCGGGTCTGTCAGGTCCAGCTCCTATGAGAGAAAATGAGGACAAAATCGGGGTCACTGGAAGACGGGTCAGCTAAGAGGATGGCACAGAGATGACTCGGAGACACATACCTTCCCAAAAGTTCATATCTGAGAGGGATCTATGGTATTAAAGATAGGACAAATGTTGCATTGTATCTTCCCCTCTTGGAAAGACTTCCAATATTTCTGTCTCTTTGGTGACTTTGAGATACCTTTCAAACATTCCTCATTAGATTCTGTGCAATGATGCCAGTGGGAATATATTATCTTTAGGGGTGATTGGGAAGATGCAGAATACATCACTATGCAAAAGATAATATTCCATCCAAAAAACAAACATCCTCACACTCACTTTCACTTGCCCCAAAATCAAATAAATAATCAAACAAACAAACCAACCTAAAAAAAAAAAAAAAAACCCTGGATTTTATTGGGATTAACTCACAGTGTCTCGAAAAACACACAAGAATGAGATAGTATCGGCAGCTACTCTCAAATCTAAGACAGTTTAAGTGAAGAATAGTGCACAATGCCAACTGCTTCTGGCTTAGAAAACATAAACTGCTAAATAAGTGGCATCTACTTTGCCTGATATGAATGACTATGGGGGCTACACCTACTATATAACTCTACTGAAATTAAAAAGACCAATAAAACCAAAAGGCAGACAGACAGACAGATGACAAGGGATACATACACACGCCCAAAATAAAAACCATCAAAGGAGAGAGTGACAGCGTACCTCAGACTCATAGTCAGCCAAGATCCAGGGAAAGATGGGGTACTGCATCAGGTCGTTGTAAGATCTCCCCGCCAAGGTGTTCAGTGCCATCAAGTACTGGAAATTGCTGATCTCACCACGCTGTCAGGTGTGAACACAACGGAAAAAGACAATTTGTGAGTTTTATGTGTGAACAGCCCAATTTAAAAAACTGACACACAACTTCTACACAAAACAAAACAAAAGAGTCAAAAGGAGGCAGCACAAAAGATAAAAATATCTTCTGTCACTAGCAATCAACAGAAATTCACTGGTACAACTTATTTGATAAGAAATATCACTGTAGTGTCACATTTCTTGAGTGGACTTCTAGTAACAAAACAGGCAGCTTTCATATTTTAGATACATACATACCACCAGCAAAGATTATACCTTCTAATTGTACACACATATAATCTTTAGTTTGAATACCCCCTTCAAACACAAACTGCAATCAGCATTAATTTTACAGCTATTACACTTTCTTGAATTTTACATGTCCACTGATATTTGCAAAGTTGACCACACACTAAGAAAAAAAGAAGAAGAAGAAGAAGAAATAATGCCCTGTCACACCAATACAAGGAATATTGTTCCTGAGGTGAAGACTTGCTATTCAGCTTTGCTTCCTGAAGACAGATCACTGTGATTCACGGGAGAGAATTTTACCCCTGGGGAAATTTTCTTACAAGTCCCGATTCGTGAAATGTCGGGCTTACAAAACAAATGGTGGCTATGATAATCTGCACGACTAAGAAGCTTCAAAGTACTGGTTCTCCTAGAGAGCCAACGGGATGGGATACAAGAAAAGGCAAGGAAGGAGAAAGGGGAGGACAGCATGGACTCACCTCCCATCTCTGTGTGACAGACTTCACTCCAATGATGCTGCCGAGGATGTTTGGTCTGAGGGAACAAAATTGATTTCACATTGCATCACACTCACTTGAGCAGGTAAAACCTGTAAGTTTAATGCTAAATGAGTTTGTTTGCTGAAACGCACATCTGCTGGAGGACTTTCTTCACTGATTGGTACAGATGTCTATGTACTAACTGCCAATGAAGTAAGATTATGTTCTACCCCTAACTCTTATTTTGTCACCATAGCCTTCCTGTTGATCAGATACACATCGCTAATCAAAGTGGGCTGGCTAACTTACAATTAGATCATGTTTGGAGGATTTAACTGAGGTCTGAAGAAAAAAGGATGGCAAGACACTGCTACATGTCTGGGCACATAAAGGGTCAAGTGTATTAAAATAGGATTCCAATGTTTGAAATTTATATTAAGTGACACATGTAGTTTCAAGTCATAAGTCTACACATATGGTCAAACATTTAACACATGCTCCATTAATTACTGAGGTTTATTCATTTGCCCGCTGTAACAGCTCACTAATCTATTCTCATTCCTGCATATATTTCATTGTACACGAAGTATACCTTGATCCGCGATTTTTCATCCCATAAGTTTTGGAGTGATGAGCTTTATATTCCTCAAAATAACACAGTGTTTAAGAAATAGAGGAAGGGAAAGGAACAGCAATTAACTCCATGGATAATTTCACACATGCTGCAAAACGTATGCCATCCACAAGCATGATCTTTATCTCACAAACTTACCCGTTGAAAACTAGTCCCGAGTATACTCACAGGCAGATGTCTATGGGAAATACATGATGTAGCAAAATCTGTCCGTCCTCAACAGATTAAAACAATTCCTCTCTGCAGAAGTTGTATGATATGAAAATATACATTAAAATAAGTCAAAACTATGGTAGACATACCCTCCCTCAACTTGAGCCCTCTTGCTCTGTCCGGCGACTGACTGAACTGCATCATCTGTCAACCTGGTTGCTTCGGCGTTGAATCTAATACAGAACGGCACGACATGGAAGAATGATCACATGACTAATTTGTCTTCAAAGGAACCCTTAGTCTGCCATGTACATGCACTTTTAACGACCAGAATCCACATAGGCAGCATAAATCATCTACTGTAAAAGTGGAAATTTTGTGAGAGTAATTTTTTGCGATCAGCTAGGTAAAATGAATTTCAGACAGTTTTGATTTTGCGGAATCACAGAGATGAAATATTATTACATTTTAGAAGCAAAAATATTTGCCTGCTTTTATTTTTGTGCCAGTTTCCTGTTGCTCGAAAATTTGCACTTTAACAGATCATGCCCAGTTGGATTTCGTAAATGTGCATGACACGCTGTGCAACCAAACGGATATCCAATGATGCACACAACGTTGCACTTTGGCTTTTCAGCTACACAGTGACATCTAAACTCATACTTACACAAAATACTCAGGTATAGAGGTATTGAATGTGTATGCTCTGATATGGAAATATTATGTTAAATGCTCACCTGTCTTTCCACAGGAAAAAATAAAAATCAAACTTTTCTGCAATTCATAAAATGGAATTTTAATGAGTGCATTTAATTTCTTACCTCTGATAGACCTTATTTCGAACCTTCCTGGGGAACGCCAACAGGTGATTTCTGCCATCCGACGAGAAGACTTCAATGGCAATGGGCTGTGTGAGAAAAAGAAATGAAATGTAGTGTGAAACAAAGGAAACAGAGAGGATTATATCATAATACTTCAAGAGTTAGATCGCAAAAGGAGTTAACTACATTCCTGATATTTTGCGATATTTGTAATTCAAGCTGCTAACAAAAATCAAAATAGCAGGAAAAAATAGGATATTTTAGTCAAAACTATCACGAATATGCCTTGTTATGAAACAAGTGAAGAATCACTTGAAAGGTTTCATTTTGCTCTATCTGGCAATGGACTTTTACTTTTAACATCTATAAGAAGCATTTAAAAATTCATCCCGTTTCGCGATCAAACTCTGCATAAGTTGACAAACAAATTCTCATGACACTACAACTGTGATTTTTCTTTGTTTTCTGCAATAAAAGAGATATCTTGAAAAGTAAAAGCTATAGAGCAGGAGCAGACGTATTTTTTTCCCCACTGACCTGTAAGAGGTATCTCCTCTTGAGAACCTCTCGGATCTCCTCGTAGGCAAACTTGCTGCACATCCTCTTCCCGCTGGAACGCTGCCCTCTTGAGGCGCGTGGAATGATGGGATCTTGGTGTCTGGGGAGGCAAGAAAGAAACGTGAGAGGGGTTCAACAAGAATTCGGAAGTGAACAATACAACACCTGCATTATTTACATGTAGTTGATGATAAAAATGCATTACTTCTTTGAAATGGAGTGCATATATTTGTGTATATCTGTTTGTTTTGTATGTGAGCATATGTTTTTGTTGTTTTTTTTCAGATGGGAAGATTTCAAGCAACAGGCTTTCAATCTGTCTGAATACGGGCACTCATGTGTAACTGTCCATCCATAATGCTTTGCTCACGTTTTACTTTCCATCATATATTACATAATCCCTACACTTACTAAAACCCTTCCGTAGATTTTCCATCCATCCATCAAACCATCCATCCACCCCATCCATCTTTCCTCTCATCTATCAATCCATCCACAATCCCTCCATCCACTCATTCATCCATCTGCTGTATCCAACAAAGGGTTTAGGTGCTTGTTATCACAAAGGGGACAAGACTCACTGGTCTGGAACGGAGTCGATGTCGCAGATCTCCCGCGAGCTGAGCAGGGTGAAGCCGTCCACTATGTAGAAGTGGTCCTTGCAGAACAGGAGCAGCCCTTCCATCGTGTCCAGCCCCTGGATGCGGGCACACCGGAAGATGTGACGGATCTGGTGGGAGGAGGATGAGGAGGAGCAGCAGCACAGGCAGCAAAGAGGAGGAAGAAGAGGTACAAGTTGTAACAATCACATTATTATTGTTAAGCCTTGATTCTTCAAGCGGGATTTCCAGTTAGAGATTAGGATTACTGCTAAAACAGGAATGGTTTTATTCTGTTTCATTTATCCACTCAACAAAGATTTAGTTTGTGCACATCTGTACATTGTAGTTGTGCATTTGAGCAAAATGTAAGCAGTTGGCAAGCCATCAACCGATTCTGGCATGTGAATGTGGCACACACCGAGTTACACAGACGATGAGTGAAAGAAGACTCACTTTCTCCCCCTGCTCCAGTAGTCTCAGCACCATCTGATTGTCGGTCTTCTGCTCCTCCAGCGGCTTGTCGTTGGGATTCTCCGTGTCCGGGGTGTCATCGTCGTCGTCCTGGTTGTTGCGGTTACTCGGCTGGCGGGTCATGATGGAGGAGGCTCGAACATCTGAGAGATGATTGGTTTTTTTACAACACAGACACACAAGGATGAGATCCAACATAATTTATATGACACTGAGGTATCATGTTACTATACTATTATGACACAGAAGCCAAGCAATACAAGATTAACTAGAGAAGCACTCTGAGAGCACCGACCTCCACCAAGCATGCGGCTCATTTCCACCACTGATCCATCGAGATATCAGTGATTTCCACCCATATTTACAGCATACTTGAATAGCATTGTGTGCTGAAAGTCGCCCGATTCCTCAATATACTGTAGAAGCCTTTGTTACGTCATAAACCCTCAGCTGCATGGCGCGCCTCGCCCTAGCAGAAACTCGAGCACGCACTTTAGTGCATGCATGTAAACCTCAAATACGTGCAGCCTGATCTCCCAAGTTCATTGACCCTACCTGCCAAAATACCAAAAATCCTTCATAAATTCCCCCAAAATTCTCGGATCACTACCAAAATTTAATCATCTGTTACTTGTATCATTTTAAACCTTTCATGCAAGTTTCATCCAAATTCGTTGACTGCTTTTTGAGTTATTTTGCACACGGACAAACACACAAACATACAAACACACAAACCAACGGTAACGAAAACATAACCTCCTCCCTTGGCGGAGGTAATAATAACAATGGTGGTTGCTCACACATTCTTCACACAGCACCTTTTTCGCATATCTTGGTGGTGAACGCACATTACATGTACCACATATCTTTTCCCCAGTCAAAGGAACCACATGAGCACAGACGGTGCACTCATGCTTCTCTATGGAAGCATTCTACATCAGGCTGGGAAGTTACTCATCACCCAATACCCTTCACCCATCACCAATTGCCTGTGCCTCAACACCCATTACCTGTGCCTCAACATCAATTATCCTTTACTCATCACCCACTTCCCTATACTACTCGCCCACTGTCTATTTTACTCATCACCCACTACCCTATACTCATCACTAATTAACTACCCTTTTCTCATTAACTACCCTTTACTCATTAACTACCCTTTACTCATTTACCCACTACCCTTTACTCAACACCAATAACCCTTCACCCATCACCTACATGTATTGCCTTATAATCATCATCCACTACCCTTCACCCATTATCCACTGTTATGCCTCCATCAACCACTGCCCTTGACTACTGATCCCCCATTACCCTTTCCTCATCACCCACTATACCCTTTACGCATCACCCATTGCCTATGCCTAAGCAACCCATTACCATGTACTCATTGCCCATTACCCATCACCTATTACCAGCCCTCCCTTCCTACCTGGTCTGCTGTTGTCTGTGTCCGCCTGTGCCTCAATAGCCATTACCTGTGCCTCAACATCAATTATCCTTTACTCATCACCCACTTCCCTATACTACTCGCCCACTGTCTATTTTACTCATCACCCACTACCCTATACTCATCACTAATTAACTACCCTTTTCTCATTAACTACCCTTTACTCATTAACTACCCTTTACTCATTTACCCACTACCCTTTACTCAACACCAATAACCCTTCACCCATCACCTACATGTATTGCCTTATAATCATCATCCACTACCCTTCACCCATTATCCACTGTTATGCCTCCATCAACCACTGCCCTTGACTACTGATCCCCCATTACCCTTTCCTCATCACCCACTATACCCTTTACGCATCACCCATTGCCTATGCCTAAGCAACCCATTACCATGTACTCATTGCCCATTACCCATCACCTATTACCAGCCCTCCCTTCCTACCTGGTCTGCTGTTGTCTGTGTCCGCCTGTGCCTCAATAGCCATTACCTTGTACTCATCAACTATTGCCCATTACTAATCACCTATTACCAGCCCTCCCTTCCTACCTGGTCTGCTGTCATCGGGGTCAATCACGTCTTCCTGGGTGTCGCTCTCCACAGCGAGGTCCAGAAGGCTGCCCTCTCCTGGTCCGATGCCAGGGGGTGACTCCAGGAGGTTCCTGGTCTGCTTGCACTGGCTGTACTTCTTGCTGTCGAAGCTGATGGCCTTCCTCCCCTTGGAGGGTTTCTACACAAGAAGAGAAGCATGGATGTTGTCAGTAAGTGGCAATAATCATTTTAACAGCCATTTCAAGAGAAGGAGTGCACTTAAAATACATTGCAACTGTCTGCCTTTTTTTCATCCCCCCATGACAACAACCGAAAAGTGTATAGAGCTGATTTTGACATAAATATTGTTTCCCAAACAATATGTGGTGTGAAATTGTTGAACTCTGTATCATGATCACGTCCATAATTCCAGCACATACAATGTAAGCACACAGACACATAATTTTGAAACGATTGTTTGCATGTTTTTGATGTCTTCATAATATAAAAAGAATGGAATTTTGCATTTGATGGTTATACACAACAATTTAGAACCATGTGTTGCTTTGAAAACTGCAGCATAAACTATACATTAACTACAAATTGTACACTGTACATATCTATACATAACCACTCTATTGGCCTTACATGAAATTTATCAATCAGTGTTCATAAAGCTGTTATCAGGTTGTAGGGCTATTATGTTCCTATCCACATAAGTCACTATGCAATTGTTTCATTACTGGCATGAAAAATGTCATTCTGGTATACGTGGTGATGACATCATGCTCCCTTCTAAGCGATGATTTCCATCACACTTCCGTTCAACAACAAACTCTCAATATTCTCATATCCTTGTTCCTCTTTCCTACTTCAAATGCCTGAGCATTATAAACCACAGAGGAATCTCTTCTCTCAGAGTTCACAAATAAAAATTCTCATGTTATATACAAAAAACAAAAGCAACAGCAACTTTTTTCCCTCCTTCTTGTTAGCTTCAGGCTGTGCAACATGTACTCACGTTCTGGATGAGCTCGTTTTCGGGCCGGTACGGGTAGTGGATGTAGAAGTCGGGGTTGCGGATCATCTTCTTGCGCATCCGGCTGGGCCCCTCCGTCATGTCCAGCATCCACTTGTCCAAGTAGGAGCAGTATGGGGGACCCCACAACCCCCTCTCCCGCATCAACTCGTGCTCCAGGTATTCCCACTTCTCCTTCATGAACCGCATCAGGTGACGCTGACTCTGTGAGATGGGGGGGGGGGGGGGGGGGGGAGGGTGGTGAAATTTTATTAAGCCTTTCATGGTCCCAGACACTGAGCTTATTAACTTGCCACACTTTTTCGTCACACTCAGTAATCCCTACAAACTTAACCCAGCTCTAAAGCTAGCAAGCCCACTAAGGGTATACATGTAGCAACATGCCTTAGCCCATCAGGATTGCCATGGTGACATAACAGAGATTGAGGGGATTAGGGAATCTCTTATCATTGACTATCAGTCTGCAGACATCTGAGCCAATCAGCAAAGAAAGCACTCAAGGATGCCTGCCAATCAGGGACCAAACACAGTAAGGGACCAAACACAGTAAGGGCTAATGATGAGTATGGTCTTCTCTGTGGGAATATGTTTGATCAAACAGATCACTTTGATAGATATTTATGTTCCATTTTCTTTATTAACAGTGTGATAGAACTGTCAGTGATAATTTTGTCCCAGCATGGCTGTAAGGATTGATGACAAAACCTCCTTCATGTTTCAAATTAAGAAAAATGTGTACAACTTTATCACCTGCGCCACTACTCAAAGTCATGTCAACTCAGGGCCCCGTCTTATAAAGCCTTCAAATCAATCACAAGTCCCCAAATCAATCGCAACTTGCATTGAAGCTCTTAAAAAACTTGCGATTGATTTCTATCACAAGTCTTTATAAGACAGGCCCCTGGCTTGGGTGAGGACTTAACTCTAAAAAATCAACACCAAAACCTAGAGGGGGAATCAGCATGTCTCTCTCACCTGCTCGTGCTGCTTATGCTGCAGCTCCACCAGCTCTCTGACAATGAACACGTGAGTGTGCGTCCACATGGCGGCCTCCTGCAAAACATCAGAACAAAACACAAACTTTAATAGCCGTCTTTAAATTGGCAACTCCAATCACCATTTCATTTTTAAAAAAATGCTACGTACCTCTAATAATGCCTTTCACAAACATTTAAGTTCACACCAAAGGAAAATACCCTCCAACAAAGGGAAAAAAAATCAAACTTTGTATGCATGCTTAGAACCTTTTCACACCTGAAAGAATAAGCATGTTTACATTTGTGACCGGCGACAACGGTTTCAGGCAAATGTCGGGAATTTTGAAAATCCATTTTTTCACTGAATCACATAGCCCATTTCCTAAGCTTTGCATTGATATAAAACACTTGTATTCTTCGGCGCCATAAGTGGGCATAGAACGAGAAATAAAATGCACTTTTTAAGTTGTTAGCCTGACAAAATTGCGAGAAAACAGGCTTTGAAGATTCACCTCTTTCTCAAAGACAATGTCCGAGCGGCGATGCGAGGGGAGAATCACCCATCCGTACGATGGTGCCAATCGATGTTAAGCTCCGCCTCTAGCAACCACATCACCTTCTGATTGGCTCACTGAGAGAGTCAAATTTCCCGGGCACCTTCCTCGGAGCTCAGCGTATGGAGCCAAAAAACAATGCATTTCGCTTGGGTTTGTTTACCAGTACGTCTTTCAAGATGGCGAATACGATAATTGCACGTATGGTGTACATGTACATTGTGTATGGTGTACGCATTACGCAATGGCATTCACATGCCATGACCGTGTGCATGTAACAGGAGCGGTGGCGAATCCACACATTTACAAATCGCGTTTTCATTGTGGTTGATTTGTCTTTTTCATTGGCGACCCTTTTGAAGGGAGAAAATTGCTAGTGCTGGCAAGGGTCACGCTTCCTGTTTGTTTTGTTTTTTCAAGACATGCATACAAGACATGCAACAAACACGACTCGTAAGTTTGGTGCGATCTTGACGTGTAGTACTTGAATATACTTGGTCACATGTGACCGCTCCTTTACTCTCATCTACATTCCATTGAGTCAGTCTGCTGTCATAATTTTTACTACATGTACAAGTAGACAAATGTGAGAATATTTAGTTTTCTTTTCACACGATTATGTCATGTTACATGATTTTTGTTTCACTTCCGTTGTCGAACATTGCGGTAGAATAGTTTGGATAGAAAGCCAAACGAAGAGCACGTCTACAGAGCGTATTATAAACCACTATAGCAAGAACAATGGAGCATGTAATCGTGTACGCGTGGACAAAGCATTCCCCAAACGCTGCAACTGGTGTCTCCGAAAGCCGAATTATGTAAATGTATGCGACGCACCAGCCAATCGCATGCGAGACCATGCGCCGTAGCAACGCTTGGGATATTGGCGCGGCGTTCGAAAGAAGCTCGAAACTGACGAGTGCGATCCAACATAGGGTGCTTAAAATTCCATTTTCGATAGGAAAAACTTAGTCTTATGCTATGAAATTTAGTGTAGATGTAGAAAACATATCAAAGATTCGATTTCTGCAAAAAACCTAAATCGACAAAAATAATGGTCAAAATCTTTGTACCCCGCCTAGGAGGGGATTTGCTCTTGCGACTTTTGCCTGAAACCGTTGTCGCCGGTCACATTTAGTATTTACATACGCTTGAGAGAGTTCTTACTTGCATGAAATTGAGTGAGAATCTGAACGTAGCACTCTCCCTCTTGGTCTTCAGTGAGGGTAGCATCTGGAGCCCACCAATCACCTTACTGGCAATTCTCTGATCATGTGAAAATGGAGAAAGAAAGTACAGACACAAAGTTCCATAATCAACAGTTTAATTAATTGAATTATTTTCACTTAATCATATCAATACTGATCAATTTTCAAATGCTTGGGGGGGGGGGATTCTTTATTTCGTACGGAATCAAGCACTTCCTTTCACATTTGAAAGTTTGGAAAATGCCTATTGAGAGAGCAAACAAAAAATGTATTTCTGGTATGAATACACAAGGAAACAACAATCCAACAACTCCTCCTACAAGATTCGACAAAGGAAACTTTTCAACAAATGAGATGGACATGAACAGTCAAGACTAAGAGGAAATGATCAGTCTTCAACTTTTTTTTTTTCTCCAGCTTATAGTCAAATGAAAGCCAAATTTTTCTGAAACACAAAAATCTGCTTTAAAAAACAAATCATTACTCTCTTTTCATAGCACTCTTTCACAAATGCTAAACTGACTTTGACATGAAAGGAATGAAAACTCACAGACTGATTGGTCCGCGCCTGCTCCTTGGATGACAGCCGCTTCTCACCGCTCAGGTAGTTGTTCCACATCTTGCTGGCTGCATCGCCCATTGCCGCCCTGTACACAGAAAATCAGAAGAAAAAAATGTAGTAAACCAATAGGCCTTTCACGCATATTGCAGCAGCACATAAAGCATTGATTACTTCTTGTCAAACAGCAACATATTCTGGTCAAATGCTCCTGATATTATTGTGGTCAAATGTCATTGCGTTTCATTCTCAAAAGCACACAAAAAGCGACATACTTTCAACACATTCTTTCACACACTTTCCACAAATTGCTGTCATAAAAACCACAACAGAGACAGAATTAATACTACATACAGATATCAAGAACTAAACATGAAGTAAACAAAGAGAGATGAGTACATAAGGCATAAACTGATTGTGTTTTCATCGATGAAGCTTAGAGGTTTCTGAACCTGAGTAGCGTGAGTCATCATAAACATTATCATCATCGCCATCATCATCATATTGTTATTATTATTATTATTATTATTATTATTATTATTATTATTATTATTATTATTATTATTATTATTATTGTTATCATTATTGTTGTTATATTTGTTATTATTATTATTATTATTATTATTATTATTATTATTATTATTATTATTATTATTATTATTATTATTATTATTATTATTATTATTATTCATTATTATCATCATCATCATCATTATGCATGAAGTGGATAAATTGAATACCTAATTGGCCTGTTATTGCTTCTAAAGACCAAGATCAATACTCACAATTATCTGGCAGTTTTCTAAAAAAATTCTGAAGTGCCAGTGGACTAACACTTCAAAATTATGGATGAGTTTCCCCCCCCCCCCCCAAGGAGCTGGATTATCCAGTATAAAGCTTTAAAAATTAGTCGCTTTCCTATTAAATCTACTTCAATTTGTTGTTGATGTGTTAGGCAACAAACTTAGGGCAAGTTTTCTGGTTGTGAAGAACAGCCTTGTTTTCAAAAAGAGTGCGTAGAATTGGTATACAGTAGCCCTGCTTCATTCTTCATGCTGCTAGGCCATTTTCTGTTAGTTTATTTGAATAATTTCACAGATGAGAATATTTCTGCACTTGTTTTGATGCCTCCCCAAATATCGTTACGTTCTTATCATTCTGTGCTTGTCCAGCAAAGTTGCTATATTTGCGAAAATGTACACACAGTGAACATTAGTAAATCTGTCTGTCTGCCCATGGGCACGCTGAGCTGTAACTTTGAATGTGCTTTTAGCATTACATATAATCACACAATGGCATTAGTTGAAGGCTCTCTCTCTAGCAGAAATGTGTAAATCTTTCAGGAAATCCATGTATTTCTGTTCCATTTGTATGCCACATGCATCCGTCCAAATTTCTAGTGGTTACATGGGTTCGCACTCGCCCATTGTTGACCAAAAACATTAGGTTTATTTTCAATCGAAATAGCACCAAAGATGAAAGCTACCCAAGAATTCCTTTTAGGGAGAAAAACAAAATAGGTGAGGAAAAAAAAGAAGAAGAGGAGATTGGCTGTTGTCATGGTAACATGAAAGTTTTGTGTGGGACTACGTCTGTTGTCAGTGTGGTAGGTTTTGAAGCCACGCTGTCATCATTTCTTGTGTAGTTTTTTGAAGTTCCTGCGGCAGAAACTCTCGATTATTTTGCGGCGCGATCCTGCCGGTGGTGTGGGAGGAAAAGATAGACGCATTGGCTGAGGAGATACTGTTTTTCCTCTTGAGAAGATCTTCGTGAAAGGGCTGTGCTTCTGCTCCATTATTTTCTCTCTGAAAGTTTTCCCTTTTAAGCAAAAGTCGCTGCTTGATTTGATGGCAAGGAATTGAAACTAAACTCGACAGGTGGGTGTAGAGAAAAGTGTGAAATTTTGTTGGGGGGAAAATCCTCCCTTAATCACTATAAATGTTATGGTGGAGAGGATGGCTTATGCCATTTTTCTTCCCTGCTCTTTGGTGATTAGATTTGGCTGAACCTTGAGGAAAAGGAGGATGCTGTTGTAGATCTGTGGGCAAGGCCCAAAACAAGTTCAAATTAGCGTTAGGATTGAGCGAATTTGCAAGCAAAAAGCAGCTAGTTACACCAGAGTGCTTTTGTGGGCTCTTTCAGCTGGTGTGGGATCAGGAGCTGAGCTGAGTAGAATTGTGGGTTTAATGAGTCCTTTTATCAGCTTTGTCTCTCTCTCTCTCTCTCTCTTTCTTGTCTTTTTCTTTTGGGGGGAGGTGGGAGTGAGTGATTTTGATTGCTTTCTTCATTTATGGCAAACTTTGGTTTGTGCTACATCTTTTAGGGATGTGCCCCCAGCAAGTTCAAAATTATCACATTATTATTTTCACTTCATACATACTGTTTGGTAGAAATAAGTGAATGCCATTGAGCTGAACTGAATTGAATTTAAGTACAGTCGTTAACTCTTACACCCCCATGATGGGACCCAACATTTTCTCCCAAAAAAGGGATAGAAAAAGGGTAATCATTTCAGTAGATATAAAATGAATATAATGAGTATATAGAAACATTTTTAATGTCTTTTTTTCTTGATTTTTGATAGAATAAAGCAGGCATGAAGCACAGAACAGATCTGTAAAAGTTACATTAACAGCATCAGCATGGAAATGGACAGAAAAACGATGTGCATCTATCATTAAAAACAGACTAAAAAGTACATGACAAATCACCACACTTCACGCAAAAATATGAATTCATCAGAATAACAGAGACAGATAGATGTAAATGATGATACTGTCCCCTCCCCCTTCCAGCTACTTCCCGAAAAAAATTCTCTCTTCTAGTCAGGTCCCCGAGTTGAGTAGTAGGAGTAGTAGTAGTAGTAGTAGTAGTTTACAAAGCTTGTTGACATAAGAAACACTTGCAGGCGATTACTCACCAATTACGATAAGTGGGGTTTTTTTTCCACTTTGGAAAAGCAGGTCATTTTTTTTTTTTCAGGCTCTAGTGAGCATGGCATTGAAATGCTACCAAGCTTTTGCTGGTTCATCTCTCTCTCTCTCTCACTCTGTTTTGTTTTGTTGTTTTTTTTTCTCTCTCTCTTTCTTTCTTTCCTTCTGGCCCTTGTTCATCCTCCTTCCCCTTTTTTCTCACAATCCAAAGATTTTGAGATAGTGGCAAAATTACTTCAGTAATCTGAACTTGATTCCGCTCCTTTCCACCCACTCACACGCAAACACACAACACAAAAACGCACAACATATACACACAGCCAATCGCTGACTCAAAAAATAGAAAAAGAAATTAGAGGGGGTAGATAAAGGGATAATGCATACAAATAAGAAATTACGGAGGAAGACAAAAAGTCCCAGGATTTACATGTCGCATCGATCGTGTCCCGCTTTTCTTTGGCGCTGATGGGAAGGGGCTTTCTATCCAAATTCGTCCCTGTTTTTCTGCGAGAGATCGGTGGAGATAACCAAAACAGAGCTGGGAAGGGGGGTGGGGGTGTATACATGTATTTGGAGTGCTTCCCCGGGGGAAAAAAACACTAGACCGCTGCTAAGCTACCAGTGAATTCATGTTTGAATGTCAATTGTGAATTCTTCGGCTGCCATGTTGTTGATTTCCTGCGTTCGCATGTAGGCCAAGTTTAGCGGAGGTTGTGTGAAGTTTAAACAGGGTGAGAGGGGAGAAAACTCAGAGAATGACATTACTTTTATTAATTGTGACTGTCTTATCACAGGCCATCTCTATGAGAAATATAAGTGTACATCAGTTCTCAAGAACACAACTGTTATTGTAAGTCATGGAAGGCTCAATAACACTTCATTGCCACATAAGATGTTTTAATTGAGATGTTTCAAGGCATAAATAAACCCTCTTTGGTTGTAGGTATGCAAAATGGGTGCGATGGTATGGCTACACCTGTAGATACAAAAACAAAACAAGCAACATATTCTGTTAGCTTGCAGGTGTTTAGAATAAATTTGTTGTGTGTTTGTTCGTGTTTTTGAGCAACAACCCTGTAAAGGAAACACAACAGATGTAAATCAGGCTGATTATCTTTTACAAAAGCCTGTATAATGACATATTGAGAGAGGGTACATGCACATCAGCGGAGAATTTGAATTGTCGCAGCACAGGGAGGAGGATACTGTGTTTTTTCCCAGCCCACAAACTTTTTGACAACAGTTCGGGGGGAAAAGAAAAGAGGAGCAACAGCATCCATTATTCCTTTTTTTTCTAGCACAATAACAACGGCCTGCAGAGCAGACAGGGGGAGCAGGTGACTCATGGGGCAGTATTGATTCCCTCTTTGCCCGTCTCGATCTCTCTGGGACAAGAACAAAAAAACGGTGAAGAGAAGGGAAGAGTATTGAGAATCGATCTGCGGCGTTCGTTTTAGCAGCCCGCGGCTCGGCCAGAGGTCAAAGCTGCCACGATGCCGTCGCGACCCGTGAGGAAAATCAGATTTTTTTTGCTCGCGACGGTTTGTGTTGGGTTGAAAGGTGCGGA